>NW_008672332.1:0-35287 GCF_000695815.1 Acanthisitta chloris | reverse complement strand
AGGAAAGTTTCAGGATGTAGTGCCCAAATACTAACTCTGGTAGAAGTGTTCACATCACCTTAAGTGCCTTCTGTACCTGCTTAGAAAACACTTAATTGCCATAGGATGAAAGGATTAGCATTTTTTTTTATTCACTTGTGGTTTTGCTGTAATTTTCTTCCTTGTTGTTTACATTTTTAACTTTATAAACTTCTGCTAACTTCTCCTTTCCCCTCTTAATTCCCAGTATGAAGTAATGAATCAAATCCTAATTGCTGTTAGGCCAAAGCCAACACAAAGGCAACATAAAAACCCTTCATAAAATGAAATAACCTAATGAAATAATCAGGGGATTAATAGTTAAAAGCTGAAATAGTGCATTTATATAGCAATGATCTACTTGTAGAGCATTGTCTACTCTTTTGGGCCATGGACTGAGGGAGGTTTTGGATAAACACATGAACATCTTAAAATGAGAGGGATTTGCATTACATAAGTTAGAGCTTCATGTATTAGAAGGGATAAAGTAATCAGAATTTCTCCATATCTCAGAAAGCTTGAACACCTGAAATTACACACAGAAAATGATACAAATTGTGTTTACATGTTTCAAAATTAACAACAGCACTGATAGTGGAGTATGTTTAGCCACCAGGAGGGTGAAATGGGTGATCAGAGCTGGGTTGAAAGCTTGATATGTTGGGCAGTCAATGAAAGGGAAGGCTGAAATGTGCCATTTCTTGCTGGTTTTGGTTATCTACCTGGCAGAGTAAACCAACGTGCTAGGACATCTGGCCATACACCTTGTGTAAATTGCTCTTACAGTTGATAACTCCTTTTATTTAACACCACCACCAATTGTTCCATGACCCAGGCAGCACCATGCAGAGCCCAGTCCAAGCCCAACTCAGCAGCTGACAGCCTGGCCATTTGCTTTCACACAAGTTGGCTAAAAGCCCTAACTTTTATTTCTGCAAACTTTCTGGCTGTGTGTCTTGATTGAGCCAAATGGAATGTTCTTACAGCAACAAACCCCCTTAAATATTTCAGCACAATTGGATTACAATTATTTCAGTGCACTTAGCCCTGGAGACACTCCTGTATCCATAACAGAGTTGAGTGCAATAAGATCCCAGAGTAGGAAGGACTTTTTCTCAAAAATGTGGCATGATTATATGTATTTTTGAAAGCTCCTAAGGGTAAGATGTTTCAAGTGTGCAGATGCATGGATCTGTTTTGGGAAGGTTCTAAATCATAAAAACATTGCTCTGAAAATTGTGTTCAGGATGTGTATACACACGTGAATCTTGGTGTTATTTAACAGCTAATGTGGTACATCTGCTGGTCAATAGCTGCCTTGTCTGGGGACAGTCAGTCAGGTATTTGAGGGACTTTGAAGCTTGACAGTAACCAGACTAATCTTCAATACAGACCTAAACTTGCCTCGTGTTGCTTCCATGAGACACAAGAGTGTGAAACTAGCAAACACTTTGCTGTGCAGGTGATGATGTCAAGGAGCATTTTAGGTACACAGTAATTTTGTCTTGGGGATATTTTTCCAACTGGTCACTTGTAAAGAGTGAAACATCTAGTAGCTTTGCTTAAAGGGAATGTAAGTTACTTGACTGTTGTCAGCAAGGGAAGGGTTGAGTCATTTTGCCATACACCTGTCTGATTAAATTTGTTTTCTGACTTCTTTTCTTTAGCAGCTTAATTATTCAGTATTTCCAGGTTTTGATGCTTGTAAAATATCACCATAATTTGCAGCATGTAGCAATAACAGAGAAAATTATGGAGTTTGTTGTGTTATTTCCTTCTCCCCCAAAATACTTATAGTTAGGCTTCCCTATCAGAGGTGCAGCTATATGAAAGTGTGTACTTTTTGGTCAGTACAGTTCTAAAATTAATAGTTTCATAGAATGTTAAGGGGTTGGAATGGAGCTTAGAGATCATCCTGCCCTGGGCAGGGACACCTCCCACCAGAGCAGGTTGCTCAGGGCTTTATCCAACCTGGCTGTGAACACTGCCAGGGTCTGCACCTGAGGATCAACAAACCCCACATTGGACTGTTTGATCACAAACATCCTGAGATGCTCTGTAATCCTTCTGGGTGTTAAATCTGACAGGTTGGTACCACCTGCCTGTCGAGGTGGAGGTGCCTCAGCCAAACACAGATTTCAGCTGCAAGTGAGGTTTTCATAAATCAGTGAACTCTTGGGAACCAAATTGGTTTTGGATGGTGTCTCTGAGAGCTGCTCAGAGAAAAGGACTTGCTGCTGCTGTTTGTGATCTTTTGTAATATTATATAGCTTTTTCATGCTTAAACTTTTTTCCTAACCCTTTTTTAGTAACTTCTGATTGAGATGTATAAAGGAGATGAAATAATTATAGCAGTCTGTGAGTGTTCTGGATCATTAACAAAAGTATTCATGGCATTAGTCTTGCATATTTGCAAGAATATCTCATGGTGTTATTCATTCACTATAATACAGTGCAGTCAGCAAATGGATGGAGAGAGTGACTGCAGATTTCTGTGAGGATCAGATCGTGTGTGCACACAAAGTTTCACTGACTTCAGCCAAAAAAATGATTTCAGCCCCTGCTTGTTGCGGGTTTGCATTTTCCAGTTCAGTGCACTTGCTGTAAATAAGAAATATTACTGTTCACATAGGACTCAAAGCAACTCCCTATACTTGAGGACAGGACTTGCTACACAGATTTGCTCATAGATCTTCTCACCTCTTCCCTTGACTCTCCTGTATATTTTTTTCTTGGGCTTTGTGAATACAAAATTGTGCAGGTATTTGAGTCGAATTTGAGTCTTGGGGGAAGATTCACAGCATTTTTCTTGCTCTGATACCTTATTTTTGGTGCCTGTATAAAAATCCTGCAGCTGGCAGTCCAAAGTAGCTTTTTACTATGTTGTGCATTATGTGTGGATTTAGAAAGAAAATCTATTTTCTATATTAAAGGGGTTTCTATTATTAAAGGGGTTGTGACTAGATGAGACCTGTAAGGTCCAGTCCAACCCCTAAATTCTATGATTCTATTCTACTGCAGAACTCTCTGAGACACTTCTTTGCACGAAACCCAAACAGAATAATTACAGAGGCTCCAACAAGACATATGTGAATAACAAACAAAACATAATTCTTCTCCTCTTGCATTATATTGTCATAGATTTCTTGAAGCTTGGAGTTAGACTAGCATAAACTTTTACAATTAATAGGAAATCATCACCAAATACTCCCAATGAAATAACAGCTAGTGTTGTGGACTATTGTGCCAATCAAAGTTGGGTTCTGTAAGACTCCACGCAGTGATTTACACTAACTTTGCCCAGAAAGGGCTGTGTAGATGCCTCAGTGCCTTTTGAGGAGAGCAAAGAACAATAAATCAAGCTACTTTGGATTTGATCTCACAACTGGAAAAGATTACCCTGATCTTTACACAACTGAGAGGCCAGTGCTCTGATGCACAGCATTTGATGGTTACCACTCATTTTTGTTATGGAGAAGAAAGGAGCAAATTGTCCATATGCTTTTAAATAGTCCTGTCAGCATACTGTATTTCTAAATCAGCTTAATCCCTTTTGCTATAAATGGAAACCATGCTTCAGTATTTCTGGTGGGAATTAGTTAACTAAGTGCTAAAACTTGCCAAACTGCATTTTATATATATAAAAAAAAATAAAAAATAGGAGCTTCATGAATCCAAAGCAGTGTTCAGCTGCATATAAATAGGCTTCCAGAAAAACCTATTGCCTTGTAATCACATCTTGAGAGTCTAATACCTTGTATAAAATCCAGAAACTACTTTTTGCATCTGACAGTGTTTACAACACGGAGCCTGAAGTCTGCCCTCCTAGAGTCACTATTTCATACAGCTTTATTTATGAAAAAAATATGAACAGGCTTCCTGTTTACAGCTTGGAGGATAGTTACGTGTCAGGTGAGCACCAAGGATTCAATTCCAGTCCTCTTTTCTGTGGGAAATAGGATGTGAGAACAAATGTAAGCCAAAGCAGAATGTAAATTGTCCAATATGTGTGCACTTGCATCAGGCTGAGCAGGCAGTGAGGATTGTCCCTCAGAGTTTAGACCTTCTATGCAAGGACAAAGCTTTGTTTATTCCAGTGTTGCCTTCTTTTTTGTGGCAGAGACTGCTTGAAACCAGAGAGCAATCTCAGGTGCACACAGAGCAATATTTTACTGCACTACCTGAAACAAAAGGGCAAAATCAATGTCAAGGGGATGTGTATGGAATTAAGTTTTGAGTCTGGATAAGCTGTTCCTGTTTGAGGAGAACTTGAGGCATAACAGGGAGGGATGCTCATGTGAACTGGACTCAGCTGGACAGAGCACCCTGGTGTTCCAGCCTTTGGATTCCCTCTGGTTATCCTGCCCTGATCCACTGCAGGTCTAGTGATATCCCACAGGGTTTCCTGTGGATTATCAGGTGCTTGTTTTGCTTTCAGCTGGAGAGGCCCCTCAGGGGGTGGTACCTTTTGCCATCCACTTGACAGCAGTAGGTTTGTTGGATGTGATTTACAAAGAGAAGGAAAAAATGGAGTAAGTGCTTGGAGCTGATTGACAGAGGCAGCAAATCTAACCCAGACTTTGCAGATAAATAACGAGTGGTGGGGCAGATGCAGCACTGTCCTTTCCCTCTCTGTTGAGGCATTTCAGCTTGTGAACAGTGCCCTTACTTTTTCCTGTGTTGTTGAAAACCCAACATATGGTTATGCTCAATGAAAACAAGTCGGAATCACTGTCAGATGAACACAGATTAAAACCATGAGAGAAACGTGACCCTCACGGATGCTGTGGCACTACTGCCCTCCCACTCAGCTCTGAGCACCATCAAATGCCTCCTTCCTTCCTGCAGGCTCTGCTGGGAGCACCCTAGTAGCAGAATAGCAGGAAACATTCATGTTAACGATGATGTATGATTCCTAAACACTTCCCACAAGAAAGAGGTTGGTATTAATGTGATTATTTGCTGTGAAGAATATGCTATCACTGCATGGCTACGTGCCCAACCTTTGTGTGGGAGACATGGTCCTGGCACGGCCTCTGTTCTCTTCTTCAGAGATCAGGAGCTAAAGTTCTGCAGCTCTCCTGATAAACAAGTAACCCCAATGTACTGCAGTTTGTCTCCTCTTTCACTGCTGGGGCTGTAAACTGCCCTTCTCCAGGGGTTTAGCTGACCTTCCCTGTAATTCAGAGCTCCTCCTGCCAAATACATTAGGTGGGAGAGCTGACTCTTCTGCAATATTCATATTCCAATCCCTCTGCCAATTCCACTGTTTTACAGGACAAAGTGTGAGCCTCTGGAAACCTACAAAATTCATCCTCAGCATGGGTTATTTTAACCAGTAGAATACAGGGATCCCATGGATAACATCAGGTGTTGTCCAGTCCAGTGGCTGCAGCTCTTGGCAAGGTGCTAAACCTTCCAGACACATGTTGAATTCACTGGAGCAGCTGCAGATCTTAAATCCCACAGGAAGCTGCTTTGGAGTTTCATGGTAGGGTGAGAGCTGCTGACCCCACTCTCCTGTGAGATCAGCTCCCCACAAAGTAAAACTTATTTATAAGGAGATGATTACACCACAAACTAATGGCTGCAGTGCCTGAATTATTGCTTCAAAGTAGTTAGGAATATCTTGCTTTGAGCAGTATATTATGGATCCTGAAATAAGTTCTAATCCTGCTGTGAGAGGCTAACAAGGCACAGAGCAGGTAGTGGCCAAGATGATTAGTATCCCAGTTCAGTGCCAGTATGGGGGTTGATGTTACCATCTGATCTGTTTCCTATCTGATTTCCATGAGTCTGTGATATGTAATATGCATCAAGCTTTGCTGTGCTAGATCACACATTACAGGCCTGTTTGCAACATTTGTCAGTGTCTTTACAGAGCAAAAAGGAACACTAAGAAATGTACTGATGCACTGCTGATGTTCAGCCAAACATGCAAAGCTGATAATATTTAGCAAGGACTGTTCCAAAACCCAAAGCAAAGCAATGTGGTTGGTAGCAAATCTGACCTGAGAGTTTGCTTATCCAGAGAAACTGCAATTCCTATTTACAGGAACCAAATCTTAATGTTTTCTTCCATTTGTCCACAGATTTAGAATTTATTTGGTGGAAGAGTAATGACATCATATAAGCCAAAAATCAACTAACATGATTTAGCAGGCAAAAGAAAGAACATCACTGTTTAAAGAGAGAAATCCCAGCAAGAGCTGCAAAGCTTTTTCTCCACAACTCAGAAGGAGTTACAGAGTAAAGCAGTTGAAACCCTTTGAGTAGAAGTATGTAGTGCTGCTCTGTGCAGCCTCCTAAAGGTTAAGTTGTTGGCTGTCAGAGTTCAGTTATCCATCACATTTCTGCTGGGGGAAGGGAGCACGAACTGCTCTCTTTTTCCAGCTCTGCAGCCAGACTCTCCAAACAATTTCCTGCACTGGGTTCACGTAAGAGACTAAATTGTTTCTCATACAAGGAATGTAGTTAACCACAACCGATAGACAAATACCTTTTCTTATCACTAATGGATTACAACACTTGACTGCAAAAGCAATTTAAAGCTTACAAATGGCATATTCAAACCCCCAACAGCAGTTATGCAGGGAGAATTGTTGTTACAGCAGCTTTTCATTAGATCTTTGGATGTTTGCACTGAAAATTGATTATAGCTTTAAAAAAAAAAAAATCAGCCGTGTAGCTTTTTTTATCCACTGTATCTCTGAAAATGGTAGTTGCATGAGAATATCCTGTAGCTGTGGACAATGTTCCATGCTCAGCAGTTCATACTGGCACTCAGCAGCAAAGCAGTGATGGCTCAGGAATAGTTTAGATGTTTGGAGCAGAAAAAATTTCACTATATTTATTAAAATACCTGAGCTTGGGGTCTCAACATGATTGTGTCTGTCCCTTGCAGTGGCAATACCTACAGGTGGTTTCCTTCAGGCACTGGATATAAGGACATGTGGTATTCTCTGGGAGTTTTCTGGTATTAATGAAGTCCTGGTTTTGTGTTCTTGTGCTTATCCTGCTCAAAATCCTAATTACTAACAGGCTAGTTCAGCTACATAGTTGCATCAGTTTTAAGCAAATCTGTGACCATATAAACACAAATCAATTCTTCCCAAGATAAGCACCAACATTTCTCTTCCATGTATCTAACATGAATTATGGATAATAGCTTATAATCTACTAAGCTATATCTGGCACAACTCATGTCCCTAAGTTAAAACATGTTATTTCAAGCTTGGGAACTGTTGTCCTGTTTTCCCATGGAGACCAAGTAGCACAGTCTTGGCTAAGCCTTTGCTGGAAGGCTGAAGGTGAGGCTGATTCCTCCAGAGTGTGAAACTCCTCACTGCAATTTAGGAGCTGGAGATAGAATTCAAATCAGTTCTGTTAAGTTACTTCATGCATCACTATATCTCAGCAAAGACATGGTAACTTCCTGCATGTGCATTCTGTGTTCACCAAGTGCCATGTGGAAATATTGGGTCAGAATCATCCTGGAAGTGATGATTTCACAGTTTTAATCTGAATTTGGTACCTCAAGTGCCTGTTCAATGCCTACCTAATAGTTTTAGGTGAAATGAATTAGTCAGGTTTTACTATCATGATAATACTCTAGTAATTAAATCACTTAAAATATAAAACATCTTTTTATCAGAGAGAAAACTCTCTGGGGATTCCAGAGCTCAGTTTAGCTTCCACTCCTGTTTCTGCTTGTCTCTCTGGTTCAGAGGACCTCACCCTCAGCTGCCCAGATCCTGACCCTCTGTTTGTTTGTACCACTGCTGCTGGGAATGTTCTTTACCCCCAGGTTGCTCCTGTGACCCTGCAGCAGCTGTGTCTTCCCCCCTGAAAGCAGCCTGAACTCAGGGCACTTGTGCATCCCTTTCTAGTTAGTCAAGTTAAAACTCTGTTTAACATTGTGCTCTGTGGCAAAATAGCCTGGATAGGAATCATGGTTTGGTGGGGAGACAAGAGCATGAAGTGAGCACATCATCCAGGGACAGAAATCAGGAAACCAATGAGCATCTTTACACAAAAAATTCCAGCTGCACTGGGTCTCCTTCCCTCCTACCCTGTACCCTGCACAGTCCAATTTAAATTACAGTGAGTGTGACATGCTATCAATGAGAGCAACAGAGTTTTTAGGAGCTTTGCACTTTACATAAAATGACCACACAAGGGAAAAGGTAATAGAGAATATGGTCCATGGGAAAAGCTGTCTGAAATAAAAGTTTCTTCTGAGTCTGAAAATCACTATTGGTATATAGCACTGAGATGGTCTGAGAGTTACACTTTGATTCAGTGACTCCTGGACTCGTGAGGAGTGTCTAGTCTGGATCTTCATTTTTCTGCTCTCCAGAATTAGTGTCCCAGGATGTGGGGACTAGTTAGGAACTGCAGGTCCCAGATTCCTCTGCAAGACATCATCTCCACTATAAATACTACATCCCCTGGGACTGAACTATCTTTGATTAAAACAGCAATAAGATATCAGTGCTATAGATTATGTACATCAACAGATCCTTACTGGGTAATGGTTTAGTGTTTATTACAGATCCCCAAATCTATTTCCTGAAAACATCTCGATGTTATTTCATCTCACACTGTAAAAACTCAGGTTCCAACCCAACTGTCAGGCAGAACACTGAACCCCTAAGTGAGCAGCCTTTGGGGGCAGCTCTGTGAGCAGCCCATTTCTCAGGGGTCGGTGCCATTTGTTGAAGCTTGCCCTGAACTGTCAGCATACCTTCCCCATCACAGCAACAGCTGCCAGACTGATATAGTCCTGCCCCAGAATGAGAACCCTGCAGAGCTCACATGCTCTGTCTTATCTCAGCAGAGTCTGTGGCTCCTGATAGCAAATCACTAAAAATGGCAGCAGAAACAGCAATTTGGGGCTAATCTAACAGCAAGGGCTGAAGGGAAGTCACAGTCCACCCCACCCTACATTCCTTGAACACCCAAATCTCCCTCTGGGAGTCTTAGGTATACACAGGATAAATACTTTATCTGTAACTCATGCACATTTTGCTCTTTTTTTTCTTTTTTTTTGTAAAGGAGTATTATTAATTGCTGTTAGAAATAGTCAAATATAGCCAACTATAGCTGAATACATAATTCATGGATAAACCAATTTTTAATACAATTGGAATTTTAAGCAGCTGTTCCTGCTATTATGGATGATTCCAGTTCATCATGGGAATGCAAGTATGGTTTGTTTATAAGGTACAAGACTGCAAGGGCTGTAGCTATGGCTCAAGAAGTATTTTAACAATTTAAGTGTTTGTCTTCAGGACTTTCCTGAAGAGATTTGTATTTTGTGTCAGGCTTCTCACAGTTTTCTTAGTCTCAAGGCAACTGATTTATGTTTTAAGGATTAGTAAAATCCACAAAGTATTCTGTTATTAATGAAGTAATATTTCTCCTGATTTTCTATCTGATCATTTTTCTATCACTTTATGTTCTGCCATAATTCCACTGACTCCAATTCTGTTAAAACTGGTATAGCATAGCCAAAAAAAACTAGTATAAGCATGATATATACTTTCAAATATACTCAGTTGGTCCCATTAAAAGTGATGCTTCCTTAATCTTTCCCTTGACTGTATAATATATGCAGTGCCTTGTTAAATGTGTCCTATATTGAATTTTCAGCATTGTCTATCTAAACCTTAGTCTAGACAAAGCTCCCATGAAGCTACCACAAACCTCCAACTGTATGTAGGAGTGAGGAGCAGCACTGCCACAACCCAGGGCTGAGGATTACAATTGTCTGCCTTTGGTCACCCCCAGGGAAGCTGCTGCCTTTGTGCTTAAGTCACTGACTTAATCCCATCCCTAAAAGGTTGGGATCCCACACCTGGTTTGGCCATGGAGTTGGGTAAATTAAGCTGCTGTGTGTTCGTTCCCTGACGACAGTGATGACACAACTTTTCTTGGCTTTGTCCTTCTGGACATTTTGGAATATTTATATTGCACTTGGTTTGAGATAAGCACTAATGCCAGTGGGGATTCCATTGCCATGAGGGTCCCCAGGCACTGCTACTAATAAAAGATGACCCACAGCTTTGGATCTCGTGTAGCTTTTGCACTGTGGGGTTAGAGGTTAAGTAGAGCAGAAGGTGCTTACCCTCCCCAGTGCAGGCACAATGATACTAGTGCTGTCTGATTATGATGTGTGAAATAAGCCCCCTGAAACCAATATGAGCCCCTACCTTAACAAGCAACCTCATTTTGCATCTTCTGAGCTGCTTAAATAAACCTTTGGGTTTCTCCTGTGAGATCTGAATAAGTAAATAACCCTTCAGATGCCCCAGTGGCATTACTACAGAGCTGTTTCTTTGCACCTCCTCCAGGCATGAGCTGTTCTGAGGATGTGAGAAAGCCAGAAATGGAAAGAGCAAATGCTCTTTATCCTAACGCAACAGTTGTCAGAAATAACAAGCCAGTTGTAAAACTGTCAAATATTTGATGCTTATGTGAAATACTCTGTTATTTACCTTCTGTTGCTAAAGTCTGTTCTGCTCCATTCATCCCACTCAGCTAATTTCTCTATTTAGTACTGGTAGTAGTAACACAGTTAATTTTAGTGGGTTTTTGTTATTTACCAGTATTTGATCATTTTCCTTTCCTACCTCTGGAGAAAGCAGTGTCAGTATGACTCTGTGCTGACAGTAGGGAAGATGTGTAAGAGCTGAAAATATTCCATGAAGCCATTGCTATGTGAGCTATTACATCAATCAGTACAAGCCTGTTTTGGTAAGGATTTCAGGGTTTCAGAACTGACAGTGGACAATGCAAGAGAGCCACGAAATCTCCACAGGTGGCAATTTCTGATGTCTACTTTTTAGAGTATATTCTTATATTCCTGTAAGAAATAAGAATGGAGATGCTTCAGACCATTCTGATACTGCAGAGCTGAGGGGCAGACTTAGTTCAGGTTTTAGGCAATAGCTATGGTCTTGCTGGGTCTTGGGGTCCAAATCTGATTCTATCCAGAGGAACAATAAAGGCAACAAACATGGGAGCAAACCTTAGAAAATCATACAGTGTCACACCAGGAATTGATATGAGATCAAAGCAAGTATGAAAGTCCATGTAAGACCTTGAGAAAAGTCTGTTTCTCACGGTATGACATGAAGGCTCATCCAGCTCTATCATCAGGAATTCTTTAATGGCCTAAGTGCACACTGAACATCTTTAAGGTAGAAAGATCTCATCTATGGGCTTGAACAAGAAGGTTTTAAAGTATGAACAAGACATCTGGTTATTGTGCTGCTCCTGTGTATGAGAAGAGATGTTTGTTTGCTCACACACATTTCAAAGCAGAACAGAAAACACACTTGCCCTGGCTGCTTGTTATAAAAAGTACATCAAAATGATGTGCAGAACTTGGTGAAACTGTTCTCTTGTAAGCAAGGAAGAATTTATATGGCTAAAATGAAAACCTTGGAAAGACTGCAACTTTTATGTACTGCAGTTTGACTCTAGCCACCTGTTGTAAGGATTCAAAATAGTTTCCAGTGTCTTTCCACATCCCAGGGCTGTGTGAAAGGCTCCCTGAAAAGGAGCCTTTGAAACAATAACAGTCCCCACCTGGAAAGGAAAGTTAGTGTCAGCCTTTGCAGCACCCTGGCAGCTGCTCCTGAGGAATTCTTGCTTTACTGATGGGGGAGAAATGGCCATTTTGATTTATAACTGAAATCTGACTTTGCTTTCAGTGTGTGAATTGAGAAACTTGCCCTGGTGCCTCCTAAAATGGATTGGGCATCACTTTGCTTCACTGAACCCATCAGGCTGATAACTGATTGTATGGGTAGGAAACAGCCACTTACAGCAACATCTGTCTACCAGGAAAACATTCACTTCCATCTTGAAGAAAAATCAGCTTTTCCTTTCGGCTGCAAACTTCCCTCGTGTCCCCTGCAGCTGTTCTCCCATGAAACAAAACATTGATTCACACTTAGCCCAAAAGAAAAGCTCACAACCAGAACCACATCTCCCTCAGGGTTACCAAGGCAAGAACATTCTCACTTCTTGCTGACTTACAGCACATGAGAGTTGGCTGTTACACCAACGAGGATGTAGCCACTTGGCCTCTACACTTGTGCTGTTGGATTCCAGGCTGATTGAGACTAAGATAAATGTGTTTGAGAATAAAAGGTTTAAGGCCCCCTCGAAATTCCTACACAATGTTATCATGGAAGCTGAGCAGCCAAACAGCACTGAGGTGTAGCCATTGTCCCTGGAAAATATTCAGAGTGAACTTCAACTCCAGCTGACAGGTTTTTCATCTCTTTAGCATTGAAGGGTTTGTATTTAGGCTAAAGTGAGGAGGTGTCCCTGCCCAGGGCAGGGGGTTGGGACTAGATGATCTGTAAGGTCCATTCAACCCCTAAACTCTGATTCTATGGTTTGTTTTTTTTCTTTCCCTTATATATTTACTTATTGTTTTAACTGTACAATGAAGGAGTTATGTAAAACACCATCTGGACTTACACAGCTTTTATAACAAGGTATTTCAGTGTCTAAAATTCTATTAGGTCTGTCTAGGAAGTCTTTAAATGTTTGTCTAGTGGCAAAGTAGCTTCTTTTGCTTTATATTTTCTTACATGTAAAGCTATTCCAGGTATCAAACTGGTAATGAAATCATATTTTATTGTTCCTCTAATTTTTCACTGAGTTTTACCTATTTATTTGTTGCAATTCTATGGTTCTTTCCTTCCTTAGAATTTCAATTAGGCTTAACTCAGCCTTCTCAGGGTAGGTGGTCTGTAACACTAAACCATCAAGCAATCAGTTTTATGCTTTCCTTCCCAACTCCAGCTTTCTTTTTCCAAACAACAGTAGGAAATCCTCTGTCTGACACAGTACAGGATAAAGCAAAACAAAAATCAGGCCCATTTGTGATTCAGAGATATGCTTAGTGCTCTTAATGCCTAAAATGCCACGTGTTTTGCTAGAACAGTATACTTTAATCCAAAGGCAATTTAAATGATGGACAAAGTAATGGCTGGGAGAGAAGAACAACAATCAACTGGAGCTTTAGAATTGACCCAGATCTAGAGTTTGTTGAATTTGTACATCCAACCAAAAGAAAACTTTTAACTGTGGAGCTGAACTATAAACTTGAATGGAATAAATCTAGTTAGATCATGACACCCACAAAGAAATTTACATGCAGAGAAAAGTAATTTTAAAATAACTTGGATGCTTGACAATAACCCAAATCTGATGTCTCTCTAAATCACAAGGGTGGTAGAACTCAGTGTGTTTCGGTTGCAAAGTCTTTGCTCCAGGCTCCAAGGCTGAATCTATTCTGCAGTTTAAAAAGAATAGAAATTCTGGGGGTAGAAACTCTTCAAAAGGTAGAAACTGAAATTTAAAATCAGGACTAGCAAATGAGTTTATTGTACCGAAAATACTCTGAAAAGGGAAAAAATCCCAACATTGTTCCATTTCAGCCTTAAGATAATGTTGCATTTCATTTGCTTTAAAAGGGAACATGGAGTAGTCCATAGCAGCAACAAAATAGATGGTGGTTCACTGTCTCCTGTCAACAATTTGGTTTGTTGGGAGAGTAAAAGCAGTTGGTAATGTGGACATTAGGAACTGAAGGAAGCAGAAGTTGAGCTGTTTACAACAACTGGGTTGTTAGAAGTGTGGGAGGCTGAACTAAAAACCTGTCATGGTTTTCCATAAAACTCTTCCCAAGTGTCAAATATCATAATTTGGTTTGTCCAATGGCTAGTTAAGGCTTTACATACCCAGAGGAAATGGCAGATTAATTTGTGTCTGTTGTAGATCAGTGGATTTGCCATTGGGAGATTATTTTCACACACTCAGATTCTGACACTCACTGAGCAGTACCTGCACTCCAGGTTTTGTTTATCCAATGTATATACTTAACTTTAAGCAAATAAGGAGCCCCTTTGGCTTCAGTAAAACAAATTCCATACTTACTTAAGCATTACCATACATGTTTTACATGTTCAGGCTTTTTCTGCTCTATCCCCACGGATTCCTACTCACCTATAAATCACACTCTGCATGGAACTTACCATAAGAGTTACAATAAATCGTTCTAAATTTACTTTTTATTGTTAGGTTAGAACAGATTTGACAAATATCAATTCCCATAAACTCACTTGGTGATGTCTTCACTGCTGACTTCAGCTAGTCAGGACTTCTCTCCTAGCAGATATCAGCTTAATATCATTTCAGGTCAGGATTTATCTTTCAGCTTTTAAAATCCTGTCCTCTATCCCTGGCCACTTGCTTACTCCAAGGCAATTTCCTTTGAGAAAAGCCTTGTGTGGTTTGACATGCTGTGGTTTGCAGTTAACAACTGATTAACACATCAAGGAGAGATAGAAACAAAGACATTTATTCTTTTGCCATGTTTCACTTATACACTGATTTCCACAGTCCTTTTTCAGCCCTGCAGAACATGATGTACATCATCTGATTGCCTGAGAATATGAATGACTTGGTGTGATTATTAGTCTGGTGGCAAAAAGCAGTCAAGACCTTTCCCAAGACCTCCATTTATAGCTTCAATTTGCATTTTCCTACCAGGATAAGTAAATTCTGCCATGGTTTATCGCTTCATTGACAACTCACTGGAGTTGCCATGATAATTGCATTTCTTCCTGAAACTGCAGGAAAACACTTTCTAAGCAGTAAAAAAGCTTTTGGGCTTGGTTTTTTTTTTCTCCCCAAAGTTTTCTAAAGGAGGGGAATGAAATCATTGCAATCAGAGGCAAACAAGGATGAAATCTCTGCAGTCCTTGTTCATACTGAACAGCATCTCAGGCAATGGAATAAACCAGTGGAAAGCAGATTATTTTTAGTATTCAGGATAAAAAGGACAGCGTTAGTCACAAGTGGATCATCTCAGTTCTGACTGTGGGGTTTTGGCTCCTTTGTTCTGTGAAGCTATTCAAATTATAACACAGCATTCAAACCAAGCAGAGGGTTGAAATGGGCCCAGCAGTGCATCACTCAAATCTGGAGGGCTGGCAGGCACTCTGCTTTTCCCCTAGATTATGCAGGAAATTCATTTCAGCCCGAAAGAAACTTCACAGCATCTTCTCAGCCTCCCAACTCCTCCCTATTTCTGCCCGAGATACATCACTAAAGTGTTCCTCGTTAACCTAATGAGTTTGGGTGTCTAACAAAGAGCCACAGCAGAGCCTGGGGCAAGGCAAGCTGGGAAAACAACCAAATGCAGTGACAGCCCAGTGAAAGTAGCCTTCAATAGCCTGGAAAGCCTGGAGATGTGCTAGAGGCTAATATATTATCCACTGCTCTCTCTGACACTCTTGTTTGTTCCTGGGTTTATTACTTGCTTCTAACTTTAGCTGCTCTGTGAGTCTGCAACCAGCCAGCCACAAACTGAGCAGAGAAACTTGCTTCTTGGTAAACTTAGAAGGAGAGAAAGAGAGAGAGAGGAAGAGAGAGAGCATTTTAATTAGCAGCAGGAGGTAAAAGTGGCTAAAACTGAAGGAGAAGGTTCTGGTTGCTAGAGAAAGGTTTGTAACAGAAACAGTGAGCAATTCCCCTGCTGCAGAGGAAACTTTGCCTACAGAGCTCTTAAAGGGAAGGAGGGAGGCCAGAATGAAGGGAAACAATGAAAGGTTAGATTAAAGAGAGGCACATCAGTATGTACTGGCTCCTTCAAACACAGGAAGGAATCACAGAGTTGGCTGTGTGAGCTTTTAAATTAAAACAAGAGTCGCTAGCAGGACACCAAGTGCAGCTGCAGAAACTCTTTGGGTTGTGTTCCACGTGGTTTGATGCTTCCCACTGCACAGGCAGCTGCAGAGACCAAACTTCCCTTCTGTCTCCAGCATCCAAGGGGCCAAACCTTTACTCCAAGAGGAGACTTAGGGATGGCTGGCAAACTAGCAGGAAAAGAGAAGTATCACTAGCAGAGAAGATGGGAACATGCAAAAGGAAGAATTATATAAATCCCAGGTTTATTTCAGTTTTATTGTGGTTGAGACAATTGGCTCAACTTGAGTATGGGAATATAACAGAGTGAAAGGTAGGGACAGTGGCCCCAAGAGGTGCAGCTCCCAGAGCTTCCCTGTATGCCAACATGCTTGTTTTTTCAGCAGCATTTCATATTCCATGATGTTATCATCACCTGGTTTTTGTTTGTTTGGATTTGGGATGAACTTAGCTTTAAAGAGTCTGATACACAAATTTTCCCAAAGAACATTCAATGCTTAAAGAATTCTTCCTAACTATAGACATGAGATTCCTTTCAATGGTTGGACGTGATGATTTCAGGTCTCCTCCAGCCCTGAGGATTCTATGAGTCTTTAAGACTTACAAAATATGAATGAATTCTGAAAGAACTACAAGGGAGACAAATAAATATGCAGTCACTGGGGTGTCCCCACTAAACAGCATTAATATTTTTCTTTGCAAGAAATTTGCATCAGGAAAGAGCAATGAAAGGAGGTTTTTTGTTCTTAGGGTTTGGCAGAGATGATCAAGTTTCTTTGCTGCTAGCAGGAATCACAATCAGCCAGGAAGCAATGGTGCATCTCCACGTGCCACACAGGGAGAATGATCTGGTCACTTGAACTTCCATCTGCTCTGTTTGCTGATCAGGTTAGGTACTCTGAGATTTCCAAACAGGACCAGACCTGAGCCAACAGTCAGTGTCCAGTTTACATGTGGTATGGCCACAGGAGCCTTGTCTTTCTCACCATGACCTTCTCCTTGGCAAACCACAACATATTTCCATCCAAAAACAAGTTCCCAGGATTATAAGCCCTAACCTCCCCACAATTTCAGCAAAAGCTCTCTTGGATTATCTTTACTATATCTTTGTCCATCACATGGATTCTTATTGACAAATAGTAACAGAGTTTGAAGAAGCAAAACCACAAATAATCACCTTATTCCCTTAATTTCTGAAAGCTCTACCTAGAGCCTCCACCATTGACTATCAGGTTTGGTGCTTAAGAAAAGAGGTTTGTTAAAGGAAAGGAAAAAAAGATTTTTGTTTAGAAACCAAGTTAGAGAAAAAACTCTTTGGAGAAGGCTGCAAGGGTGGAGATCAGATGATCTTTGTGTGTTTCTTAAGGAGGAAAAAGGAGTTATGCAATTCCAAGCAGTCATGTGGTATGGCAGCTGCTAAGTTACTGCTAATTTTTATTAGAGCAGGCCAGAGCCAGAAAAAGGTCTGCTTTATAAGCAAGACCTTTTAAGAAATAAACTACATCTTCCTGAG
This sequence comes from Acanthisitta chloris, assembly GCF_000695815.1. Taxonomy (NCBI): domain Eukaryota; kingdom Metazoa; phylum Chordata; class Aves; order Passeriformes; family Acanthisittidae; genus Acanthisitta; species Acanthisitta chloris. Next base: position 18,021 of record NW_008672332.1, on the reverse strand, counting down.
CTGGAGGCCTGCAGGACTGAGAGGAGAAGAAGAAAAAAATAGCACTAAAAAGTTCTTTTTTTCTTTTTTTTTCCTCCTCCCTCAAATGATTCAGGAAACATTTTCACTCTCCCTTCCTGTTGCTGGTTTCTTTCTCATACTCATCCAATCAATCAAACATATGTATAATATTTACTGGTTTTCAGCTCCAATTCCTGCTCAGCCCAAAAAGGACTATTCACAAGCACAGTGTGTATGTGCTTTTATTCACCCAAGAAGACATGTGGCCCTGAGCTCCAGACCCTGCTGTGAGTGAGAGGCTGCAGCAGCTGCTCTCCAAAGCTTCTCTCCACCCTCAGCCACTCCATGAGCCTCTGGAACATCCAATGGTTTGACTCTCTTTATTAAAGTTGAAGATGGGATTTCAATATTCCCAATAGCCTTGTGATTTTGTCCAGAACTGAGCACCTGTGGCTCATGTCTTTGACAATCTGTGCAGAAATGAAACTGGATCCTGAGCCAGGATCCATCACCAAAGCTGTTCCTTGCTTTCAGCACTGCACATTTTTCTGTGCTTCAAAGTTGTGTGGATGGTGGCAGAAAAAAAAAAAAAAAAAAAAGAGGATAAATGCAAACACTACCCTGTAAAATTCACTACACTGAAGAGACCAGACATGACTCTTCATATGTCATCTAATCTCTGTTTAAACAGGATTAATTCTGCACTGCTGTTAAATGGAGCATATAATTGAGCTGTGGATACTGCACTGGGTTATGGATGATAACTGTGGAGGTGTAGAGGGCTCTGTGAGAGCAGTTTGCTGCAGAGATGCTCCTCCTGAGATCCACAGGTCAAGTCCTACAATTGAGGCTGTACAAATTAACAACCATTTCAAACTTATTTTAATACCAGGGTTCAGGAGATTATTAAAGGGAATAGCACCAACAAAAATGCTATTTCCCATACTCTGACTCCTTTTCCATGTGTTTCACAGGACTGAGATGCATTGAGTGCATAATTTAAGATGCAGATAAGACATTTGCACCATTTGCACAATTTGGGACTAGGACTCAGCAAGTCCTTCACACAAGGGATGTCCTTGTCGTGTACATGGAGTGGGATGTGTCTCTCAACTTGCCTTTTTGGATGCATCTGAAGGGGCTCCAGGGAAGCTGCAGAGGCAGGACAAGGAGGAAAAAGCCTTGAGCAACCTGCTGTGGTGGGAGGTGTCCCTGCCCAGGGCAGGGGGTTGGGGCTGGCTCTATTCTATGCTCCATTCCAACCCCTTAACATCCTCTGATTCCATGTAATCTTCCCCCACTCAGTCTTTAAAACCCAAATTCCCCTTGCAGAGGTAAATTCACTTTAGAGATATAAGACTTTACATAAAGAAGCTTCTTTCAAGATGTTACACCTAAATTATATGAAAGCTAACAAAGTACAAATCTACTTTGGATATTAAAATGCATAATAACATTCCAACCCCTTAACATCCTCTGATTCCATGTAATCTTCCCCCACTCAGTCTTTAAAACCCAAATTCCCCTTGCAGAGGTAAATTCACTTTAGAGATATAAGACTTTACATAAAGAAGCTTCTTTCAAGATGTTACACCTAAATTATATGAAAGCTAACAAAGTACAAATCTACTTTGGATATTAAAATGCATAATAAAAGCCTTAAAAGCAAAATACTCTTCTTATTTAAAAGCCCCAATGGTGAAGCAAACAAGTCTCAACTCCTATTATTGTCCAGTACCATTTGTATTTATGAGAGGCTGAAAACTTTACAAGTCCTGCAGTTGCAGTTTGTAGTGGAACATGAATTATTCAAGTTATATTGTTCTAAAATGTACAAAAAGATCAGGCAGAAAGTAAAGCAGCAGCCAACGATGTTGGAATTAATTTCCCAGTGTTGATCAGTTGTCACCTCTCAGTGTTCAAAGCACAAAACTGTAGTTAATTCTGAACAGCTTCTGATTTTTCATAGTGTGAAGATTGAATTAATTGGGCAAAGGAAAAAAAAACTTATGAGGGAGAATCTAAAGCTATTATTGCTGTACAATTTGATACACTAAATTTGATCAGCTTTTAATTGAACACTCTCATTTTTCCATGTTTTCCTGTCTGTAATGTTTCCTGTCTTACCATAAACTCACATTTGGCAATTTGAAACAACAAACAAAACCCCCAAGACCCAGTACTGGAATATAATTAGTTTACTATCAAGCTCGAAGAGCTTATTTGTCATTAGAACTCCACACACTACTAGCTGGAAGTGATTTTGTCCTGTACTAACATAGCTCCATGTTCTTGCTCTGAATAGAAATCCTCCTCCAGAACCAACTGAGCTGCAGGATCAGGATTTGGGATCCCTAGGCAGATTTGGTCATTCTCCCACATTTTTTTTTTTCCACATTTGCAGAACAAATTCCATTTTTAATTCCAAATGAAGAGTTATGCAAATGAGACTCAAGAGCCTTTTGAATAGTGATGGTCTGAGCTTGCTCTTTTTGTCAGTTAATTTGCACTTACTTCATGCATCTCTTTAACCCAATTGGCATGGAAATGTACCACATATGTACTAAATTAAGGATGATTGTGCCTGATTGCCCAATTATGATAGAAAATGTGTGAAAATAGTTGATAGGACATTCTGTGTGTTTTCTCTAAAAAGCCTCAGTGCAGTTCAGAGATCTAAAAATAAAATCGAACAGTTAATCATAATGGTTTGGCTTCAAATGTGGAAAACTGAACAGGAGATGATTTAAAATTCAGGGAATTGCACCACATGTGACAAGAAGATGAAATTGTCCCATTGTTATATGCTCTATATGCATCCTTTCAAAAAAAGTGTTTGTTTGGAGTCTGAGATGTTTCTTTCTGATTAGCTACAGAGACTGAAACAGCTATTTCTCACTTCTTTGAAAGAGTAATAATTCCCAAACCCAAAATCTAGATTTCTCAGGTGTATTTTTCTTAATCATAAGTATCACAACTGTGGCCTGAGCTGCTGCACTCTGACCTCTCCTGCAGCCACGAGGTGCCAAGCAAGGTTTGGAATAATCTTCCCACCAGAGTGTTCAGAGGAGGGAATGACCTTTTTGCCTGGCACAAGGCCTGTGAGACACCCACTGATAGCTGGTTTATCCAGATAATTAGCAAGGATTGTTTTAGCAGAAATGGTAAACACAGCTGAGGAAGAATGGGTGAGGAAATTCATGAGCTCTGGAATCAGCAATACAGGAGTCAACAGAGTGAGTCCTTTGCTTCCTGTGAGATTTGACTGGAAATTATCAAAGCAGTTTGCATTTCCTTTCCAGTCCTGTTCCTTGTGGAACCAAACAAATTAATCACACCAAGGAGAAAGAGCTGCTAGGGGCAGGGCACATGCTATATCCTTTCCGGGGAGGTGGTGGAGTCACCATCCCTGGAGGTGTTTAAGAGGTGTCTGGATCTGGTGCTGGAGATTCTGCTTTAGGGGTTCCAGCAGTGACAGGTTAATGGTTGGACTTGATGATCTTAGAGGTGATGATTCTTGGATTCTTTATATTCTGTCATTTTGCCTGTGTTTTAAAACACTTGTATCTGTAGGATTTTTCTCCCACTTTTTTCATCCCTTTAGTCAGGAAAAGTTTGATGCAGGAGAATCCAACCTGGAAGGCACATTCCTCATAATCACTTCTCCTTTTTCTCAAGAGCAATTTCCTGTTTAACTGCAATTCCAACACAAACATTAACAACATTATTTAACTTCTCTGCAAGGGTTGTGGATGCTACATTCCAGCTCCCCTCAACACCAGAGTAGCCTGGGCTCCCACCTCCTGGAGGTGTTTCTGTAGGGTACAAGAGCATGTGAGAGCAATAGGGATGGTAAGTTACTCCCAGAGGAAAATGGAGCTGCCAGGAGAAAATGCTGAAGGGTGGAAGTGCCAATGAACAGCAGCAAAGTCACAGATGAACCAAGTGTGGAAAGCCAAGTGGCCCCAGGAACTGCCAGCAGGTGTGAGCTTCTGGGGCTTGGAGAGACCCAGTGCTGGGGAGTTCCTGAATGAGGCCAATTCCCACAACAGCCTTGGAACGCCCACATTCAATTAAATTCTGAGTACTTTGTGTGAAACTGGAAGGACAAAATCCCACAATTAAACGGTTCCCAGTTCAGTGTCTGGTCTGTGTGAGGGGACCCTGAGTGCCCTGGACACTTTTCTGGGTTGAGCTAAAGGTTTGCACTGAAGAAGTAACTTCTTCACAAACATATATATATATATATATATATGTATATATATACTTTTTTATTCCTCCTAATTCCAGTAGTGGCACTTCCTTTTCTGGTTTGTGCACAGTTGTTGTGGGTCCCATCTCAAGAGCACTGAAGGTCTGACAGGACAGATTTCCTGGTAGTTGAAGACTGATTTGGGCTGTTTTCAAGTTGGCTGTGTTAGCTAGGAAAGCAGGAGCAGAGGGAAGTGCTGGGTAGAAGGCTGTGTGCAGGGGAGAAGGGACTCAGACACCATAATCCCATTAATTTAAGAAGTGTTACACATAAGGGATCTATTCCTGAGTTTGAGAGAGCTTTTTTGGATAATTTAATTACCTCTTTTGCCTTCAGCATGCCCTTGAGAACAATATTCTCAGCTTCCACAGATTCAAAATGCCCACGTTATGTTTAGGGTCAACGTGCTGTGGACTTGTACTACAAAGAAGAAAGGCTAAGATGGTGTGGAAATTTGAGGGGAACTCACACAGGACCTTTTCAAAAGCTGCTGCATGAAATGTGCTTATAACCTGAGCTCTGCAGCCTGGTGAGCAGAGACCAGAGGTCCATAATACTAGAAACACATTACTCTCTTGGTTTGCACACTTAGGTTTTTGTCCCATCCAATTTTTTTATCTTTCTTGTTTGTGGGAAGAACAATGTTACAGTATTTAGTGTGAAAATCCTGTTTTTACAGGAATGAACCTCTTTGGCTCACTCCCCTCCTGCCCCAGCTCAGCCTGCAGTGCTGGTATGGAATCAGGGAAATAGATTGAGGAGAGGAAAAAATGCAGTGATAACCAAGGCTGCCTGTTTGCATCCACATTTTCCTCTTAAGGTTATTATTATTCCCCTCTGCCTGAGCTGTGGGACCTCTGTTTTAGCACAGGCTTTTGGAGACACCATTAACAGATAGGGACAAAGGGCTTGGAAAGTTTTCTGGGAGCATAAACTCCAGAAAGAGCTGACTCTGCTCGAGCTGCACTCTCTGCCCTGTCGCCTTCCCTCCCCACAAACACTCTCATGTGTTTGCGTGTCCTGGCAGGAACTCCAACAGCCAATTTGAAGTCACTGTCTGAAAGTGTTTTCTTCTGGAAAATGAATTCCTAAGTGTATGTAGCTGCACAGTAAATCTTGTTGGCAGAGCTGAACTCTTCCATTCAGGACAATGAAAAAAAAAATTCTGTTTAACTTATATTCCTGTCAGAGTTCAGTCAGTGCTTGGCAGTAAGTGTCAAGGCTTAGGATTATCCTGCTAAGGCTGGCATTGTTTGAAAAAGTGCTCCCCAGCAAATCAGAAATTCAAGGCTGTGCTCAGTTTATAATTTTATTTACTGACTATTTGTGGAAGTTTCCTGTGAGTGGTGATACGTGAACAAGGCACACAGGGCAGGACAAGTGTGTACTGACAGCACAGCCAGACTGGCAATACACTGAGCCCTTTCAGCCCACAGACTCAGTCTGGTGGAAAAACCAGACCCATCACGCACCAGCAGACCACAAGGAATGTTTCTTCTTTTATTCATTCACTCCATTTTCAAGCCATCCTTGCCTCAGCAGCACATGCATGTGTCCCTGGCAGGGAAAGGTATGCCATGTGCTGCCAGATCCTCCTTTCTTGCTGTTCCTCGTGGCTGATGGACTTTCTCTGGGCTGATGTGACTTTGCAGAGGTTACACTGTGAGCACAGCTACCACATCAATTTTGCTGCAAGCCACCTAACCTCCTCCTGTGAGCACAAAGTGGCTCTACATTCACTCCAGGGTGAGCAGGGAACCTATGGCAAACAGCAACTTCTGTTTGTCCATCCACCAGCAGCTTTACCACAAAGTTTCATTGTTCTTGGATAGAGAATCTGTGAAGGAACCCACGTACCAGAAAAGCAGCCTGTAATTTGTAGCACATGAGTGTGCTTTGGGGAAAATCAATCAAATGCACTAAGACGTGTTCTCAACTCCTAAACTAATGATCCTTCCTGTGAGCAGCATGAAACACCAGGCAAGTCCCAGATGGCATAAATCCTCCAGGTTTCAGCAGAGCTGTGACAGTTTATACTACCTCAACAGTACCCTAATTGTGCTTTAAACTTTTTAAGGTGGTGAGCAGTGAGTGTTTCAAAAGGCTCCTTCTTTCCAAGCAGTCCCAGAGCTAAACAAACAAGTTTACTAGTTGGTGAGGAGAGAATGCCAGATTTCATTTATAATCTTTCAGAGCTGATGTGCTTAAAAATAAAAGCTCTGAAAAAAAAGAAATATCTCATTTTGTCTCAAGAAATGCCAAGCAGCTGCACAGAGGCATCCATGGCTGGGACCTGAACCAACTGCTGTTAGGAGAGGAAATTAGGACCATTTTGTTACCCTGACAAAAAAAAATGAAGTCTATGAGAACAGTAATTCCTTTGCAGAAAAAAAAATAAAAATCGATAGTTTCAGCATGTTTTTAAACGTGGCAATTTGCTGTGGAGCATCTTAACAATACCTCAGTAAATCACTAGAGCTGCATGGAATCAGCTGTTTGCTTTGAATGTGCAAGCACAGAACTGCATGAAAAATGTGCAGTCAAAGCAGAGGAAATCTCCCAAAATCATGACTTCCTCACTCCTAAAGCAGTTGGGAAAGATCTGAAAACAGAGACAGGTAAGAAGCTTTGGTTTACACAAAGCAGTTGCAAAGAGACCAAGTTTTTTAACTCTAATCTGACAAGAACTTCTACAATTCATTTCCCTCTGTACCTCAGATTACCCAGAGTAAGGATATTATTAAATAGCGAGGGGAAATTATGAAGCAATTAATAGCCACATCACAGTCCTATGTAAACACTAAATATCATCACTTAACAGATTCTCTAACACAAAATAGAAGGAAAAAGGCTATTTCTCTGCATTTGTTCCATGCTGCTTTGATGACTGAGGAGCACAGACCATGCAACATTCATCTTGATTTGTGTCACTCAGCAGTAGAAAGATGTACTTCACAGTGGCATGGTTGATTTCAGTGGTATAAAAAGGACCAAAAAACTGCTTTTACAGAAAATTCAAGTCAGTTCTGAAACCTGATTAACTTTGCATTTCACTTTCTAAAAATGTAGAACAGGAAATCCAAATTATGTAAGGAAAATAGGTCTAGAAATCATCTCTGACATTATAATACATATTTATATACCAATATTATATTATTTGCCATAATAATTCCAAGTGTATCTCCATATCAGTTTGTCAGGAGATAGAATCTGTAAGCAAACATTGATAAAACAATGCATTTGCTATCAGCTCTGAACAGAACTCTGTGTGTGTCTCTGTATTTTACACTGCCTAATCCCTGCTCAGTAATTGGAAATGTTGTGGCAGCTCTGAAAATGAGAAATGACACACTTATTTCATATGTGCTCCAAAATAACATCCACCAGAAGATCTGCAGCAAAGAAACATTTTCCAAAAAGGAAATCAAATGATTCATGTTTTATTTCATTGTAAATTCTCTGTGATGGATGCTGGAATTAATTTGGGAGATGTTGTGCTCAGCAGCTAAAACTGGAATAAAAGTTCTTTGTGAAAGAATCTATTTAAAATGATGCTGATGGTACATAAAACCTTAATATCAATGAATAAGTCAAAGAAGTTCTAGATAGCTAAATTCAGCTCTTGATAGTTGTTACCATCTTTCTTTACCATTTTTCATGCTTTTGAAAGCAAATGTGACCTGCTAGGATGCTCTACTCTCTGTGCCAAGTTCCAAATCCTCCAGCTGTGTCCTACGACTTACAGCTACATCTGTAAATGATTTTTCAGCCAAACTGCCAAATCAAAACTTTGGCAGTGTGAAGGTTATAAAAAAATTAGCCTCTAGAAGGACACCCTCACTGGACATCAGCTGATTTTCATCTAGACAGTTGACAGGGTATTGCAATTACCTAAGATAATGAGATGTTAGGATGATAGAGTTCAATGAGATGCTTTGATGCAGGAGGTGTATCCCCTTTTTTTCCTTCACCCAGAGTAAGGTTAGATGCAGTTCACTAAGTAGAAATAGTAGGATGAAACAGTTGCTTCCAGGAGCTGATCTCCCACTACACCTATTTGAGGGCTCTGTGCTAGAGCTCTGGAGCCTAGTGCTGTGAACTAGCTGTCTGTAGTGCCTGGGGTGCATGAAATGAATGAGTTTTATCTCCAAGGGAATCCAAGCAGCACATTTGGAGACTGCTCCACAGTGGGGATTGGACTGCATTAGCCAAGCAGCATTCAGACTTGCCTCAACAGGGCTCTCCTCATCCAAACCAAGATGCTGATGTGGAGACACCCAAAGCCAACTCTTGGGAAACAATGTGCTCAATTTTCATCAGCATTTTGTGTATATATATATTTAGAGGTGAGAAGAGTGAATATGACAATGAGTTTGTGGCCATCACAACAAGAGTTGTCAGCACATGTCAAGCCATGTCAACACGTGGGTTCCTGCTACCCTTGGTGTGTTATAAATCCAACAAATCACTCTAATGTCTTTATTCTGAGCTTTGCTCTGATGTGAAATGTAACTTGAAGTGTGGGAAAGACCTTGCACAAACACTGCTCACACAGGCATGGCTCTGCTCCAGGAGGGGACACAGCCAAGAGGCACAGCAGGAAAGCTCACTTGGCCTGTCCTCCCCTGTGTTCCTCTCAGGTCCTCAGTGTGCAGCCAGCAGAGAGGGATTCAGTTCCTTAGCCTGGCTGGCACTAATGCTGCCAAACTCTAAACTCATGGAGCAGTAAGAAGGGAGTGAAAACAAAGGGAATTGGGGTCTGAGTAGCCTGGTCTAGTGGGAGGTGTCGCTGCCCATGGCAGGGGGTGGAACAAGATGAACTTTAAGGTCCTTCCAACCCAAACCATTCTGGGATCCTCTTAAAAACTAAACAGCAGTACAGGAGGAGGTTCCTTGCAGCTGTGAGCTCACACTGCAGAGCCCATGGGGGTTGGCTGCTCTTGTTCCCTGTGCCATGGGCAACTCCCACTGCCAGATGCTCTAAGGCTGCAACTGCCAACAGAGTTCCAGTGCTCAAAGTGACTGAACCAAACTCGCAGAGAGAGCCCAGGACATTTCCTAACCTTGCAAAGTTTGGGTTTTCCTGCAGTTGTTTGGTTTAAGTGGCTGTGCACTACTTCAGAGCCGGATGTCAACTTCCCACACAGCCCGACGGGAACGTTCGCGGTTCAAACAAAATCACACACTTCTCACAAAGCTCTCCAGACCTTTTCACAATTCTATTACATCATACATAGAGTTTAAGCAATTCTGGATCATTTCATAGCTCGGCCTCTTATCTTTTTATGGTTCTGCTACTGTGGCTCTGTTCTTTCCCATATGAAGAAACTTAATTACTATTTTATATCCTTAGTAAATTGTGAATACAATTTACCATAACAGTACAAAAAAAAGGCAAATACACTTTGTCCCCTGCCAACAGAAAATCCTTAACAGCTGTTTATTGCTCATTTGCAAAACATAAGAGCAATGGAATTCCATTACTTAGAGAAACTGGCTGTTCCATGATATCCTTGGCAACAAACACCACACTTATCTTTTTGAACAATAGACCCTCAAAGTTTCTCCAGCCTACAAAAATAAGACAGTGAGGAATACTTTTTCTTCACTGTAAAATGCTAAACAATAGGAACTGACTCACCATCAGCTACATTTTGTTTCATGGAAACTAACCTTCTTCTCACTCTCTTCCCCCCCCAAAAAAAGAGATTTGCTCACTGCATATCAAGAGAAACGTTTCATGCAAACATCCCTTTCCCAGGAAGGACTTTTATTGAGGTCAAGGCTTTGGCAAAATGAGAAGAAATTCAGACTGCAATCTGAGTAATGTAAGAACTTACAAACAACATCAGGGGAGTTACTTAGCTTTGTAATAATCCATACAGAAATCACAGGGCAGAATTTTTTGCTAACTGTTCAAAACTTAAATACCAAGAAAAAGAGTACGTTGGTTTACACCACAGATATTTCCCATATGGTTTTAACTAAATAACTTGCAAGTTTCCAATAGCTTAAAAAAGAACTATCTAGGGCATACCAGAGAGATGCTAGCTCCTCAGGAAGTCAGGACATGCACATACCATCCATAATCTGGTTTCTATATTTAGGTAAGAACTATACCTAAAGCCACTGAGGTCAGCACTGAATCAAGTCAAGCATGTTTTAACAGACATATCTTCTAGACAGTGTTCACCACGGTACATTTCTCCCAAACCCACGCCAAACATGCCACTGGAAGACCAGAGCTGGAGCTCACACTATTAAAAGAGAGAGTTTTCACATACCTCAATAATCCTGTCGTGGATTTGCAGCCCTCCTTCCTTAGCAGCAGGCCCTGTGTCAACTATTTTCGATACAAAAATTCCTTCGCTCGATGAACCATCTTGATTGTCCTGCAAGGATGGAAAGAAAACCACATTGTTGTACCTCGAGCTAACACTCATTTTGCCCTCAGCTAAAGCTTGTCCATGCCACAACGATGCGTGTAATTGGGAAGGAATATTCTTCTTGGTGCCTTAATAGGGAATTACTTTGTGCTAATGAGAACACCTGATACTCCCATTCTGAAAGATCAAACAAGCAGGGATGGACTTCCATTAGGGAAATTAGTTGCATGATAATCATTTTCCTCTTAGGCCAACTAAGTAGCAATTGTCATTACAATTATTCTCATTGTAAAATCCAGTGAGACACAGCTTCCCTGCACATCAAACATAAGACAACAGAGCAGTTTTATTTTTAGTTGCACAGCTCTTCCCCTGGAGACTTAAAAATAAAACAAGAAAGCAACTTATACCTAACAAGGTATTTCATATTCCTGTGTATTGTGTCACCAGCTTTTAGCAGTGCAGAGCAACATCTCAGAAATTAAAAACTCTAAGTATAAAGAATAACTTCCAAGTGAATTCACTAGGAATAAATTGTGATTAATGTCAGATTTCTGAGCAGCCAAGAAGTAGTTCTGAATACTTTCTAAATTACTGGGACAAGGTATAATCCACTCCTTGATCTAATTAAAGTCATATGCAGCAGCTCCAGGCCAACAAGCATCCAGAAAAAATACATCAGTGAGTGTATGGTGCAGGAAAACATCTGCTGAAACCACCAGACTCAAAAGTAGGTTGTTTGAGTTACATCCCTTCACCTGCACTCAGTTGCTGGTGGAAAGGAGAGTAAATAATGTGTTTTTTAATGAAAGGGCCTAAAGTTGTGGGCCCTCAACCCATGACCTTCACAGCAGTGTGGGCTGAGAAAGGGGCACCACAGGTCTCATCATTTTGGGAGTGCCACTGCCCCAATATTAGCGTTGCTGGCTGCAGTGACACGAGAGAACAAACACTGTGAGAGCAAAGGCAACGGAGTGAATAGACATCCAATACAAATCTCAATACAAGATCTGCTCTGAAAGAATCCCAAGAGAACCAAATGCTTGTCAGCAACATTTTTCCTCTAAGTGTTGACCTACATGCTTTTCCCAACTGGAAAGGGCAAACATATTTTCCCAATTAACATACCACGCACGGTCGGCCACCAATGATATTAAATCCAAGAGAACCAGAGTCCCGGTGAAGGACGAGAGTCAGTGCTTTAGTTTCTTCACCCTACAGGGAACAGATAAACACATTCAAAACATTTGTGGGGGAAGTAGGACAGATAATACTTCCCTCCAGTTTTGCTGGGTTGGTTTCTTATTTTTTTTACCCCCATGTAGCTTAGAGAAAAATGTTTAGCATAACTTCGCAGGAGCAAAGTCAGCAGCTCTCAACTGCTGTGCTGCAGCCACCCCATGAGCTCCACACAGAACCCACCCCCAAGATTTATGTGTCTCTTTTATTGAGATCTACACTGAGACAGTTAACAGCTACGGAAGAGTTTTATATGTAATACTGGTTCCTGCAACTACTTGACCTCGTCATATGTGATGTGTTATGTAAAATATTTCATGTTTCCAGTAGTCAAACTCTTTGACTTTTCCAATGCTTGGGGGTGATTGAATCTTAGGAGTGGATTCTTAGGCTGTTCTCTCTCTCCTGCTGGTTATTGTGACATTGTTTTAAGCAGTATCAAACACAGTGTTACACAACAGAAATTCTCTGGTCAGTTTTAGAAAACAGCAACAAACAAAACTGCTACAAATATTGCCACAGGCCTAGGATGTCAATTGCTATTCAGGGCACCTGCCATGCATAATATTTTCTCTGGAACTTTAACACTAGCAAAACAGAAATCTTGCAGCATCGAAAATCATTATGTTAATTCCCTAAAATATGAAATTCTGCAGTAAATAATTATCCGGGCAAAAAAAATATCATAGACTCATAGAATCAGCCAGGCTGGAAAAGACCTCCAAGATCATCACACTACTACTACACCACAAACACCATCAGAGCACTATGAAAATCCATTTGAATAACAATATTATTTTTAGAGATCAGAATATGATCATTATGTTGTGAACCTACAGATGGAGATGAACTTTGCTACCTCCAAGACCTTTTCCTTTGTTTTATCCGAAGGGTGAAAAAGTTACGAACACAAAAAAGTTTGAGGAAGTTATCTTACAAGTCTGGTTTTCATAACCAATTAATGGCAAAAATTACAGCAGTTACACTGTAATTCGATGCAGATGGGTTTAGTCTGTGGATTTTTTCTTCTAACATGTCAATTTGAAGTTGTCAATCAAATATTAATGTCTATTAAACTCATAAAAAATGTCAGAGTAATCCTGGATTACTGAATTACTCCTCCAGATTTGGGGATGATAAGGGAGAGCCCAATTCCCTGCCAGTGTGAACTGGCAGAGCTCCACTGACCACACGCTCAGAGCTGCACCACGGGGGAGCTGCACCAACACACTCCACCTGAACATGTGGTTTACAACTTCTACATCACTTTCTGATCATTATCTTTCCTGCAAGTTGAATAATAAATAGACTTGGGCCTGATGCAGAGAAACGTGAATAAAACTCTGACTGATTTTACCTGAATTTGCCTACACTTGGCATCAGTCAGAACCAGCTACCCAGAAGAGGGCTGAAAAATGAAGTAAAAGCTATTTCCCTGCAAGTCTACAGGCCCAGACCTCAGCCAGGATTCCAAGGAACAAATTTCCAGTCCTATGAGACCACTTTCAGGGACTGGTGATTCAGGATTTGAAAGACAAGCACGTGCTAGCACCACTGTTTCCTTCTCCTATTATGCCTTTTTAAGGAGGCAAATCAATTAGAACAATCAAGAAACAATTACAACATTGCTCTCGAGACACTTTGAGTAATTAAAGCTGAATGTTTTCATTAAAGCCTCCTTATGTGGCTATGATTTGACACTTTTATACCTCACTGTATTAAAGCAGGTAGGAGTGAATCAGTCAAGTTGTGGGAGAGGAGAAAAAAACAAGTAATGCAGTTTTCTGTAGGTACTTCTGAAAAAGCCCTTCTGTCCACAGGGGTTTGGAAGAAACTTTCCAGCCATTTCTGGTGGGTTTGTACGCAGTTCCAAGGTGACTGTGGCTACAGTCATGTCACAGAGCACAACCCACTGCCGAGTGCTAATCCCACCACCCGTGCAGAGCTGCCCCAGCACCAGGGAGGCAGCAGCACCTTCTCTTCACACTGGGCTCCTTTTGGAACTTTGCTCTTAAAGATTTCTTTAACAACCTTCTTCACTTCATAAGGAAGCCACGAGGCAAATGGTTTTTGCAGGGCTCTGCCTTTCTCTTCCCTTCCCAACGTGTCTCGCGTTCCAGCAGAGCAATCATGAAACACTGAGGTAACTGTGTCCAGCCCTGCCCCAGCAGCTGCTTCAGCAGCAGAGCTGATGCTTAACTGGCATCTTGTATTCCCACAGCTGAGCAGAACTCTTAAACATAATTCTTGAAATTACTGTGCTTCCCCGCTGAGTAATGTGGAGCTAATGGACTGCCTTTCCCTTTAGATAGTGGAAGGCTAATTTCTTTGGTAGTGCCTTCACTAAGGTTTATTTGAGCTACAGGAGACACTTCAGCTCCTTGCTAATTGGTGACAAGACTGCCAGGACCAGCCTGGCACATCCTGCCTGGGGATAGTCTAGGAAAAAAAGCATCATCTTGTTTTAAAGGACTTCATTTACCTTTGATAGGGTTAAAACTTGTGTTTAATACCTGCATAGCTTTTAAACCAGAGGCAACAGAACTGTTATTACCTAATAACCTAACTCCCTAAATAACTGGTTCCTGCCCAGCTGATACATTCAATGTCCTGTCTCTGGTTGTCAGGACAGCAGAAGGGTTTCCACCATGGGCTGCAGCCACCACTGCCAATTGCTTCCAATTCCCCCTCACTCACTCCTTCTCCAAGGACTTTGTGGGCTGTACACACAAGGGAACATCCTGATCAGCTTATCCAGAGGTGTGCACAGTGGTATGTTTCACCAAGGATTAGGTGGTGTTTGAGTAGTAGGAGGTCTTTCTTGATTGTTTAGACTTTGATGTTGCAGGGTTGACACGTCTGATCAGAGGAAATGCTAATTTTGAGTGAGACACATCACCTTTCCCACCGCTCCCTCCTCAAGGCTGTCCACAAAAAGCCTCATGTCTTCCCACTAGAAATAAATAGTCACTCTCTGAATAAACCTTCAAACTTGTCTTTGGGAATAAACACAGGTCAGACATCCAGTAAATAAACAGTAAACTGAAAGTGATCCCTCAGCGACAAGGAATACACATGGATAACACAACTGGGCTCACTTAAGGCACATCTACCTGCCTAAGGGGCTGATAAAATTGTGAGATTTTTACAGGTAAGTGTGTAAAATACATGCTTTATTTATGTCTCTCTCAAAATAGTTATGGTGGTGTTACAGAACTCACTTCAGAGAGGGAAATGGAAGCACAGCAAAGCTGTGATTCATCCAGCAACACAAAAAAAGTCTATTCTGAGGCAAACCCAGACTTGGGTCTCCAAAGCAGCCAAAACACCATGAATTTGGGTCTTTCAGGAATGGCCTAATGTCCCTCAACATTGTATTTCCCCTCTGACTAAGCATTTAAACAGAACTGTACGTGGGCATTTCTTCTGTTTTGACCACAGGATGTGTCATCTGATTTATTCTAGATTGGTTCTACATCTGCAGCAACAGGCAGCCAGCAGGCAGGGGAGTGAGAAAACCCTTTTTCTTCATCTACTGAGGAGACAGAACATCTTACAGTAAGTTCTGCAATCACCACATGTAACTTCTGAACTCAGACTGTTAGTGCTCAGCCTACTTGTGTTTAACACAGACCAAACTGTTACGTCTTATAACAAAATAGATGAAATATGAATAATGGTCATGATTAAGTAATGCTTGCAAATTGGTTATTCCACATTAGCATAGATGTAATCCCTGTGTTCAGGGACCTAATCCTCAGGCAAGTATGTACATCCTGCTGAGTGTTACTGCACAGTCTATGCTAGAGTCTCTGAGAAAATAACCCCAAAGTACAAACTTGGAAGAATGCCACAGCCCCAAATCGGTGAAGCATCCCCTGCACTAGGTGATTACCACGGGTCTTAAAAAAACCTCCCTAGTGCACAAAGATGCAAGTTTCCTGATGGTACTTCTTTGGGAACAGGGCAGTGGAAAGCTGTTAGTGTTGGCAAGATGCCCAAAAGACTGTGAAAGACACGGAATTGATTGACCACTAGCCCACGAGTCTGTGGTGACATGACACCTTCCAGCTTTCTTCAGATTCCTGACTGCTTCAGAGAACTGTATAACAGCCTTTTGTAACAGGGCTGAAACCCAGCACAGCCATCTGGGCCAGCTGTATCCATCCATTTGATAAAAAGGATTGCTGGAAACTCTGTCCCATGAACATTTACAACTGTGAAGCAGCACCTCTCACTGCCAACAGCAGCTACACAGAGCTGAACAATGCAAACCCAACATCATCAACACTAGTCACAAAGAAGAGAAGGGCTGTGAGAGAGTTAAGGGCCAGATCAGAGATGAGGAGGTAGGTGAGGGATTTGGGGAGATGATTTCTGCCAGCAGGACTGCACAGCCATGCAGAGGGAACAGAGGCAGCTGTGTGCCAGGCTGTGGGAGCAGAAAACCCTGCAGCATGCCATGGCAAAGCACTGTAGGAAAAGGGGGAGACAGAACAGTCCTGTATCTTGATAGGAATGTGAACCTCCAATTTATTTCGATAGTTTTACCAAGTTTTTAACCAGCACCACACCCAGTTTTGCCAGAAGTCAAACCAGTCTATTTAGCACTTGAATATTTTCTGGTTTGAGTTAGGAAAACACGGTGGGTTCTGCCCTGGATTGCTAAAAAGGAAACAAAAGATACTCTAACACGAAGTTTTATTTCCTTTACACAGCTTTTAGAGCCTCAGCATTACCAAAGGTGTGAATACAGATGTTTGACAGTTTGGAACAGTTTAATACAGCTGTGTCTGTGGTAGCACATTCCAGGTCACAGGGAGGACTTTGAATGTCTTCATTTAAAAGATAATTGGCTTCTAGAGCTTCCCCCACTGGGGAGCCTCATTCCAATTAAAACTCGGGGATTGTTGCTGCTCTGGCTTTTGATTCTGGTCATTTTATAAATGGTCTAATTCTGAGGGGCTGAAGTCAAGCTAATTTTCCCTCTCCTAAACTGAGCCTTGAAAGAACCCTGTGTGACTCTGGGAAAGAAATCACAAGTACACAGCAGATGTCTTGTGTTTGGATGTGGATGTTACCAGGATGATGGCTTCAAATCATGAAATAGCTGGCGAGGGGTCTGAGTTGTGTAATAGTTAATGCTAAAGACTGTGTTTTGTAGGAAGCTCTGTTCTGGGATGAGATGTGAGCTCAGGGTCTGGAAAGCATTGGGTCACAGCAGCCTCTTCCAATTCACTCCACTTTGTGTTACTCCTGGGAGTCAATTTCTGGTGGTTTAATACCATTTCCAGCCCTGGAAATTCCAATTTTGCTGTTTAGAGTTTTCTTCAGGGAAGAGAACCAAGAACAAATATTAATACCATGACCTTGTTACTCTGCTGTGTGAGCTGCCATATGGGGTCCAGATATCAGTGATGGTCATGGGCGAAAACACTATGGAAACTATGGGGTCCAGATATCAGTGATGGTCACGGGTGAAAATACTATGGAAATTGCTATGTTAGGGCTATTAGAGCCCAAAGCTTAAGTATTTGACAGGATTTTTGGGGCTGGATGGAATCATAGAATCAGCCTGGTTGGAAGAGACCTCAAAGATCATCGAGTCCAACCCTACTGTGGTTACTAGCCCATGGCACTAAGTGCCACATCCAGTCTCAGCTTGAAAACCTCCAGGGATGGTGAATCCACCACCTCCCTGGGCAGCACATTCCAATGCCTGAGCACTCTCTCTGGAAAAAATCTCTTCCTAATATCCAACCTACCCCTCCCCTGGCAGAGCTTGAGTCTGTGCCCTCTTGTCCTGCTGCTGGTTGCCTGGGAGAAGAGACCAACCCCCCCCTGACTCCAACCTCCTGTCAGGGAGTTGCAGAGGGTGCTAAGGTCTCCCCTGAGCCTCCTCTCCTCCAGCAGGATGAGCTCTGCGGGACAATCCCCGCACAGACAGCACACACGGAGCAGGGCACAGACCCCACTCGTGTCGGAGGGCGCAGAAACCCCCCGGGCCACGCCGGGCGAGGAGAGCACAGCGCAGGGCACAGGGACAAATCCCCCCGCGGCTCCTCCTTACCTTGCCGTGGGAGGCAGCGCGGGCTAAGGCGTCGAGGCGAGCGCTGTACTGCGTGAAACGCTTCTGATACCGCA
>NW_008672331.1:0-6329 GCF_000695815.1 Acanthisitta chloris | reverse complement strand
ATATAAAATATTAAATTTTCTTCAGGATTGTACTTCATGAAAATGTCACTATTTATGTAGTAATCTGTTCCTTCATTGTTTCTACAAAATTCTTCTCTAGGATGTTCAAACAAATGTTGCTACCACTGACACTTAATGAATGCCTCTTAACTATGGGAAATAATGGAGAAGCCTTCATCAGGCATGAAATTTGAGATTACAAGATGAGTAGCTTGTGTTCTATTAATTCTGTTCTATTTGTTCTATCTGAGATTTATTTTTTCTTCAAATTAAAATACATGTAGACCAACTATATCCAAGGTATGTCTGTGTCACTGTAGTACAGTTTATATAGAAGAATGTCCCTAAGATTTGGGCAAGAGAGATTTTTGCAACATGTTGGTTTAGGTAAACCATTTGGAAAGATGCTTCTTTAAAAGGAAACACACTGCACAGAGCTGTTGGGAAACTTAATACTACACCATCTTCTGGTTGCCCATGATCAATATCTGGAAGCAGCTGTGGTAGATTGAGTGAAAGCAGTGGTACATTACTGAAATTCATGCAATTGTAACAGCCTAAGGAAAACAATAGCAAAATATCTGGGTAATATCACATATACAGAAAGACAATAGGAGCACAAAATTATTCTGTGTATGAGTTCATACTGCCACCTTGGCTAACTCTTTATCTCCAGCATCCTATTGCCCTGATCACCAATACTGTGCTTGTGGCTGTTCCTATCCAGGTTTTTCTCTGCAGTGAGGAAAGTAGTACCCTCTGTGACAGTTTTTTCCAGGGTCTGCTATTGACATAATAGCATGGGAAGACTCCATCAAGTGTGGCTCTTTCATCCTGAGACAGACCTCCAGCACTACTACAGAAGGGTTAGTGCCTTTGCATGCTTCTTTGTGTCTCCATCCTCAACATGAAAAAACTCTGAATAATACAAGACACTCATGTGACAGACAGAACAACTACCTTTGCATCATTTCAGGTACTTAAAATTAGAAACTCACAAGAAAGAAATGCCTCAAAACAGTCTGAAACAATCACTTTGGGAACCAAGAGTCTCTCACTGGTGGAAGCTATAACAAGAACATAGACAGAAGTGTCCTGATAATTCAGTAATGGCAAGGACTCCATTATGCCAGTAAGGCAGACAATAAACAGCTGATCATAATGACCATGAAAAACAGTTCTATTAAAGTCATATTGTAAGACAGATATTTTATAAAAATTATCTTAACATGGACTGAATTTTTTAGAACATAGGATTTTCCATTGCAAATTCCAGAAATATTAATAAAGCCATAAAATCCTAAAGTCAAGATTAGGGGTCCTACCTAAATATATATTTTGTTTCAAGAACTGGTTTAACTTACAGACAGCACTTCTCAATACAAAGGAAGGAAGTCCAGTTGCTAAAAACTAACAAAACTTAAACATGAACAGGGAGATTAGATTTAAGCTTGTTCTTGAGACGCTCAGACTAAACAATATCTGACAACTGCTCTAACCATTATGCATTAATTTTAACTTAGATCAAATCTGAGGGTTTTTTTTTGATGAAAATGCTCATTACTCAAATCACATTTATGTTTGACAATGCAGTGTGGCTCTTACTAAAAACAAACATTAATGCTGCTTTAAAAGGATGAAACTAAGGAATAATTAGCTAGGACAAACATATAAATGGGAAGTGGGAACTCTTAAAAGAATAATGAGGACTCTACAACAAGGCAACAAAACACTAAATATCCTTGAGGAAGACATAAACCCATCCATTTAAGGTTTATATAGATCTCTCTAGACTTTCATTTTTATATTTTGTTTCAAAGAGAAAAAAATCAGTGGCGATAACTTAGATTTGTAAATTTGTAAATTAAAACCTAGGAATAATTTTTAAAAAAATTAGAGAATACACACACATACAAAAGAAGTCAATGCTAGAAGAATTAAAGACAAGGAGTGCTTTAATTCTATCAGGAAGGAGAAGGAATCCTATGAATGCAATGACAACTGGAAATGGTAGAGTTATTCATGATAATAAACTAAATATAAAAGGGGTGAGTATGTTGCACTAGTTTAAATTAATAGAGACATCCCACCAAACACAAATTAAGAGAGATGGTAACAGATTTGAGGTATATCACACAACAGTCACAAAATTTATTTGTAGGATGTAAAACATCTTTTGTGAAAAAATCAGTGGCATCTTTCCATTTAACTTAACAAATAACTAGTAAGTGATTTCGAGTTAGGCTACAAATACTCACATGGGGAACAGAAATTTTGCAATGCAGAACTTTTAAAAGTTGTTGACAGATGATGCCATAGTGGGCATAATGGAGTGGCTCAAAGCTGAAGTAAGGCAAATTTGAATTTGCCATAGGGATAAGAAAAAACCCATTATGTACCAAGTCCTGCATTATTGGACCTAATGAGTGTTTATCAAAACTGGTAGGAGAGCCATAGCAAAGCAGTTTAAAAGAGGAAAAAAAAGAAAGAACCTCTTTAAGTGGCAGGCAGAGAGCTTTTGGGTTTCATTGCCTCAAGAGATTGTGGAGGCAAGCAGTGTCAGCAGATCCAAAAGACACAAATTCATTAATAGCAGGTTTGTTAGGAGACAGTAGAAGGAGCAGTCAGGCATGTGCCTTCTAACATCCCTAATTCCATGCCAGTAGATGCTGGGGTAGGACAAGTGAGTGGAGCTCTGAGGTATATGCTCTCTACAAATAGCATTTATCAGCACTGTTGAAGAACAAGCACTAGGGTAGACAGACCACTGTTCAGACTGTTTCTTTTGTATACTTTATTTTTCTAGCAGTGAGTGTAACTGTCCTTGAAATGACTTATCGGAAATGCAAGGATTTCTGCGTAATTGGAAATGTTATGTTAAGGTATGTTCTCTTTTTTAAAAAATAGTACAAAGAACAATTAAGTCAGGTAAATCTCATGGCCCATGTTAGGGAGGAGTTCAGATTGAATCACAGTGTTATTCACATCTGGCTTCATAATCTACAGACCTATGAAACTTCCTCGCAGACTAATAATTTTTCAATTTCAGTCTTTCTCCTTGTCTACAAGGCCTTTTATATATTTAACTATAAGTTTTTTAAGAGGGTCCCTTTCTACCTCTCCCTTTATAAATAGCCCTTGTTTATCTTTAATAAATGGATAATTGTACTGGCTTTATGTTGTTTACTGTTCTTCACATTTTTTCATCTTCTTTATGTGTTCTACCCAGCACAAGAAGGTATCTTTCAATAAAGACTGCCTGAGAGTGAGAACAAAGAAAGAGAGCAGGAGAAATACAGAGAGGAAGGGAAGGTCAGAGAAGAAAGAAAGGCTAAGGGAAATGTTATTCCTGAAGGATTTGAAAATAATTAAATAATTTGAAGTAATTCAATAATTTGAAAATTTGGAAAAGTCTTTCAATATCAGGAACAAGGACGAACTATTTTTTTAAAAATGTAATAGTATTTCTGAGATTATTACCACTCTAATTTTTATAAAAATAGCAGATCATTTAAATTTATTTTAAATATACTGCAGTGGTGGGACATAGTGGTAATGCATATCTCCATTCTTCATGTCTTTTTGGTGACATTGTAAATTACACAGGAGTAATCTTCAGTGCCAATTGACAAAAGCAGTTACTATGATGCCCATATGGTACTACCATGCTGTACATTTATAAATGAATTTTTTTTATACTCATTGTTCTGGTACTTTGTTCAGGAAGAATTGTCATAAATAAATTTTAGAGGTTGATTAAGAAGAAAAAAGTAAACAACTGGAAAATAATATAATGCTAGCAAGTGAAATAGAATAGTTTTTTAAAAGTACCAAGTTTCTGAACAGATTCAAGATTATATTTATGTAAGCTGTGGTACAAATTGAAAGTATCTTTACAGAAATAATTCTTTGATCGCAAGGGTGAAAAAAAAGAAAAGCCTTTGTGAGTTTATTTCTACAAACAAAGAGGAAAATCTTTGAACTTCTATTGTACTGACATTAGCTATGTTTTATCCAGCACAGTGTTTTTAAATGCTATTAGCTTATCAAGTTCTTTTCTGAAGAAGTGGTGGTGAGAGTCGTGAGAGATAACCCAGCTGAACATTTTATTGGATGAATCAGTCCTACTTGAAAGCAACTAAGAGCTCTTGGAGACTGAAATATTGTAATCTCTACCTATTGGCATGGATACCTGCTACTTGTTATGTCAGGGAGAATGTATGTTAAAGCAAGAGATTAAAATTCTAAATCTATTTGAAATCTGAATGCTGGTCAAAGTCCAAGTTTCAAAGTTAATTCTGATTTCTGTAGTAAAAAATAAATCCGAAATTCCTGACAGACTTGATTTTCTAAAATTCAAACTGGATGGGGGTGTCAGCACCCTGTTAGAATTGTCCTGCAGAACTCCCATCATCTGGAAGCTCTGCATTAAAACAGGCACTAGGAACATTAAAGGGATCATGGTGGTATGGCTGAACTATTTATTTAAAGACTTATGGAGAGTGCTATTTTTGGTGAACAAAGTTAAAACTAAGTGATAAGGTACAGTCAGCCTATCCCCCCAGAAGGATCTGAGCCAAAATGCTCTACCTAAACTTCAAAGCATCCACAATCTCATCAGGGATCCCAAACCTCTCCCTCTAGCACAGTGAACTTTACCCAAACTTCAGTCCTATCTGCTGGCAGATAGTGTGAGAGAGTAGGTTTTAAGGTTATGACAGAAAATTTACTTCCCTCAGGCAGTGCTATATTTTCCACTTATGTTGAACTCTGTTTAAGCTTTTGATCTCCAAAGGTTGACCAGGATGTTCTCAGGCCCAAATTAATTGTACGGCCTTATGGTCTTGAAATGGTATTATAAGATTTCTCTTTTATTGCTGTAGTTGATCTGTGCATTTTTAAACTCTTGGCTTTGATCCCAGGGCACATGAACAGTGTAGTTCCAGCTTAGATTTTTTCAATAGTTCAAATAGCAAAACCAAAGTGATAAAAAGTTCTGCCTATTGCTTTTTAGCTTCAATTGTGTTTTTAACATACAAAGCAAACAATTTGGGTGCAAGCAGGACATTTAAGCCTCGTTTTATACTTTTAAAAAACAAAATGCAGCAGCTCATAGAATCATAGAAAGATACCTTCCAAAATCCTTCTCCTGACCCCAAAGTGTGTGAGCTGTTTCAATAGTGACAAATCAAGTAAAAACTGCAAAGAGGACAGAAGCTGCTACACATCTCACCTAAAGAAAAGCAGAGCTCTACTAGACCAAGTGATGCTCAGATGGGTGACAATCAGTGGGCCTGGCCGGGGGCATTGGCAGTCTGGTATACAACAGTGGCAGCAGGCACAGATACAGTGACAGCAGGCACAGATACACTGCCAGTGGCTCTCAGGCTACAGCTGCACTCAAATCCCTGCTAACCCAGGGCTAGCTTATCATTCACTGTGGTGGTGGCCTTCAGCCTCATCACACTTGAACATACAGAGGTCCCCTTGGGGCAACTGATGGAATTCAACTTAGAAAATTGTCTCGCAGCTAAGGAGAGCAATCCCTAGTGATAATGGGAATTGAATAGTTAAACTCAGAGTAGGATAGGGAGTTGTCAAGTAGAGAGCACCTGAACAAACAGAAGGTAAAAGGCTGACTAATAAGGCATTGCTTTGGTTTATTAAGCATGTAAAGGGTAGAACTTAGGACATTATTTTAGCTTAGGGAGCATAAACACAATGTATTTATGAGTAAATAAAACTAGATGCAGCTGGACTCAGGACCTGGCAGCTGAAGAGCAAGACCAAAGAGTGTATGCCAAACTCAAAGGTGGAAAGATCAAACTGATAAAGACAACTGTCCTTCCTCCTGACGACCCCCAGACGACCACCAGAGACCATCAGACTAATGCCAAGTGGGAGGAGATGAAGGAGTAGGTTATGATAATGATTTCCAAGAATTAATTGTAATAATTACCACCTATTCCTGAACATAATGAATACGTATGAGCATTTAGTGTATATAAACTGTGAAGTTTTCGTCCCTGGTTGCACAAGTTTGGTGGAGCGATCCCCCTTGTGCCCAGCGCTGAATAAACAAGTACCTGCTACTCAGAGATACGAGTCTGGGAGTAAGTTCTTTCCCAGCTTTTCTCGGCATCCCTAGTTGGGATGTGCTGCCCGCCGGGTTATGGACTGCCACCACAGCCTCAGCTGGGAAAGAGCCAACCCCTCTCCCCGAAACAGCCAACCACAACATCAGCAAAAGAGAAGGGAACAAGAGAAAAAGAAAAACTGAAAAAGGAAAATAAAGATAAAAAGGGGAAGAAAACCGAAAACACCCCCAC
>NW_008672330.1:16966-26782 GCF_000695815.1 Acanthisitta chloris | reverse complement strand
AATGCATTTTTCATCAAACATGGCTAAAACACAGTATTTTAGGCCAGCTGCCTAAAATTACGTCAGGAATAAATATTTTGTCCCCTTAGAGACAACAGGGCTCTACTTAAGAGCTGCAGTGGAACACTACATCGCCCACCTGCCTGCCCCACAGCACAAGTTCCTGCATGTAAACAGACTAACACAGGCAAATTTAGAGAGGTTTTTGCTTCCCAAGTCTCTATATCACAAAACATTGCATTGAAATAGACCAAAAGTCAGCCTAGATAGCCTGAATCATCAATAAAAGGCATTTGAAACATAGCAAGAGAAAAACAGAAGGAACGTACAGAAATTAAAGTATCAAGAGGTGTCCAAGACTTGTATGTTCTACCCAGTTTTCTTTTCCAGTGACTTAGACCACTAAATAACAAGGAATAATATAAAATTGAACTGTTTTCCACTGAAAATCCCCAAGTATTCAACTTTACTCAAATACCTAAAATAGCAAACACACCCTGTGAATAAAGCAGAACATTTCTCACCTTGGCTGGTCCCAGACAGGTTTCCTCAGACTAGTGAGAAAGCTCTCAGATATTGTTACTCTACCTGGAGAAACTGATCATTTCTACAGCACTGATATTCTACAGCCATCAAACCCCTCTTTCTCCAACTACAGAATCCCAGAACAACCCTAATCTAAGGGCTGTCACTACTGGTAGCCTTAGACTTGGGCCCAGCAGAGCATCTGAGGAGTGGTGGCTCCTCATTTCCCTCAAACCTGACCTCCAGTCACCTTAGTGACTGCAGTCTTCTTGAACTGGAAGTTAACACAGCAAGGAAGCGCTATTATCAAATACACGTCTGTCACAAAGTCCAGAGCACATGGGGAAGCACAAAAAATAGGTAGCTTTTTCAAGTACATAACTAACTAGGCACAAGGGACAGCAAAAAACCTGTTCCTGAAACAGTTCTAATATCTAAGACAAAAAAGCCATCCCTGTTGACAGAACCATTCAGAGATCATTACAAGTAGTCACGGTCCCTGTGAATCCTACCATGAAGATATTCCCAGAACGTAAAGGGAGTCTGAAGCTGTGTGAGGGCAGTAAGGCATGGATTTTACCAAGATATCATACAGCAGAAAAATCTTGACTTGTGACTGTCAGTCTTCCTCATTTTGACCTTCATCATGCACCACTGATGTAAATTACTGTTATGCTGCACCAGTGTAATAAATCATTGTTACGCATTTAGTTCAGCAATGACAGGAGTGGAACGAAGAATAACTAATGATAAGCAGCTAAAGACAAAGCATATTTGTGCCCTAGAACCTGGAAGATAAGACTGGGAAAGAAAGCTGTAAAATAAGGTTTCAGGGATATAGACTGAGGTCATGGCAAGAGCAGAAAGGTTAATTGAAGCACTTGGAGAGCAGGGAAAGGTGCTGCTCCTCAACAAGCACAAGTTTGACAGGGACAAGTAGGGAGGGAACCTGCTCTTTTTTCCCTGTCCACAGCAACAGGTCTTTTGGCCACTACATTTACACATGTTTCTCTCCCCTCCTTCTCCTCTGCATGATGCATTCAGAGCAGAAAAGCTGAGACATCAGAAAATCCTGCTCATGTCATGAAGAGCTGAAAGGTTTCTTCACACAGTTTACTCCCCCACACATGCACGTGGTTGATCTTTGGAACCTTGGGGGCAAATCCCTACACCACTGCATGTGAGAATAAACACAGGCTGCAGTACATGCCACTAGTCCTGCACAACAGGACAACAAACCCTCTGGAAGGTAGTGAGGGCAAAGGAAGGAACCAGGAGGAAGGTTCTTCTTCTACCCAACTTGCTGAGGTTCCCTTCACACTGGGTTGACTCCACCTGTCTTCGACTTTGTTTAAAGTCATGTAGCTGTCGAACACATAGATCAAGGATGCACACATTTGAATCCATACACTTACAACTCCAACCATATTGTTAAGTGTGCAAACACCGTCCTCTCTCCAGGAATCTGCTAAGCCTCATGGATAGTGCCACAGCTACTACTGGAAGAGACCTGCTGGGCATAAGAAACATTTTTTCTTCTCATTAAATATCTATCTTTCTCCAAGACTAATTCATATATTTAAACTGAATTGTCATAACTTACAAATTCTAATACCCCACAAGATACATAAATAACTGACAATTGAGAGTGTCTCCTTTAATTTATACATATCACTCAGGTATTTCAAACAATGCAATAGTTCACTGCGGTAAGGGCAGGAAGCAGCAGGAGACAATGCATTATTGCATAAAGGCATTCCATAATCCCTCATGATCTAGATCAATGAAGCACAAACACAAGAACACTGGCTAGAGATGATACCTAGAATATTTGCTACAGTAACAGAAGAGGTTCCTTCCATAGGCAGTAATGAAAGCAATCTAAAACTCTCTTCAAAGCTACAGTGACTTTGCTGAAAACTTTTCAGATACTGCATCACACACTGAATATGACCCATTACCAGCAGTATCCCAATGACTTTTACTTGAACTGAGAAGTACAGAGGTGCAAGAGAAAACCAACCCACTTCTAGCTTGTTTAATGACTGATTTAACATAGCCAACTATTACCACACTTCTACTGAGTACTTCACATAATTGTATGCCTTCCTAATAATTGGAATTCTATAATGAGGAATTTCTTTTCATTATTTGTAGCAAGTAATTTAAGGTGAAAAATGAAGTTATTGGAAAAGGTTGACCAGAACAGTTCCGCTGTCTCCATACAGACCTTGGAGGTGTCAAAACCCTAAGCAACCTGGTTTAACTTCACAGCTGATGCTGCTCTGAAAATGGGATTGAACTGTGGGCCTTTTGAAGTCCTCTCCAATGCAAATTGACCTACCATGGTTTGAAATCATAACAAGAGAAAGCTGCAAGCCACTGTAACATGTCACTCAGTCCATCTCTTTACCTAAAGGCAAGATGAATTAGATGTAAATGATTCTAAAAATGTACAAACCCATTCTGTTTTCCTCCAGTGATAAAAAACACCAGAAAGTATAAACAAGTCTTAAAGGTTTTGAGCCTTTATCTTCTTTCTCCTGTTCTGCAGATGTACTGCTCTAAGGATGGGAACAAAACTCCACAAGACTAATATATAAATACATGGAATTTTTGTTCATTTATGAGCTATCATCCAAGGTAACGAAAATATTTACAAGCAAAGCAAGTTTTTAGGAGCTGCTTTAGTTAAGAGAAACAAGTTATTTATTTCTATTCTTACTGCATTTGAAGGGCAAGCAGCAATGATAAAGATACAGCATACTTTTAGGAAGTGACAAATGAATTATGAGATGTAGACAACTCAGACCTTAGTAGAAAACAATCAATCATCCAAGCTCACAGAAAAATTCATCAAGAGGTCCTCAAGCTTGCAATAATATCCTGACAAATAAGCAGCATTCTGACAAAATGTATTAATTTCGTAGATTTTTTTATAAGAATGGATTGTTTTTAACTTTGCTTTATTTATTGTTTTGTGTAAATTGAGCAAGAAAAGCAAAGACACTAATTACTACAACAAGACTAGAAAACAAAGTGGTTTTACCCAGTTCCACATAAATAATACAGCACTTTATCCAGACAATCTCTAAAAACCTTGAAGCACAAAGACTGCACAACCTGCGTGAGCAACCTTTTCCACAGCTTACTAATCACAAAACTCATGCTAAAAGACTGGAAAAATGAGGCAATGTGTAGTATTCCCATTTAAGTTACAACTGTTTAACAAATTTGCCTTTTAGGTTCAAATTGTCAGAAAGCAGCAAGAGCCAGCTGGCTCTGCAAGGGAAGGTAAACTGGGAAATGAGTGTGAAAACAAGGCAGGTGAGAGCAGTAAGTTACGAATGTTCAGTGGCATGCCCACATCAGGGCCGGATCCAAAGACAGTGATCAAGGCCAGACGCCATTCAGGGATACACACAGCAAGTCTGTAGTGGCAAGGCAGGTCCAAGATTACACCACAAAACCCACCAGGTCCAGGTCCAGAACAGGATCAAGAAAGTACAAGACAGGCACAGACATACCTGCTGTGACACAGCACAGGCAGTAAACATCAGATTAAAGCAGCTCCAAAACAGAAGGGAAGGCCAGGCCCTTCCTTCTCGCTTTTCTCTCAACAGCTCCTTTCAGTGAAGGAGATGACCTTGAACTCTGCTAACTAAACTCTTAGACAGGAGATGCACTTGAGGCCCTGAGACAGATGAAGTGCAGAATGCAAAACCAAGTGTAAGATCAAGACTTTTTTTTTTTTCAACCTGTCCATAATTTTTGAGTTTTCTTTCCTACTTATATTTAAAATCAAAAAATTAGCTTTCTGACCCTGGCACTTCATTTTCTTCCCCCATGTTCATCAGCTATACCAACTGATTTGTGAAAAATACTATCTGTTCCTATGAACCTTGTTTAGTCTGTACACTTTGGATTTTCAGAGCTCTACTTCCATAAAGCCATTAAGGATCCTACAATATTTTTTTTAAAGGATACTGCCTCATTCATTAGATATGTGATCCTGAACAAGGCTATTTTTACTCACTATCATATTCAAAAGGCCATCACTTACATTCCACGCTTGGTGAGACAGAGTTATTGCTTTTGTCATTACATACCCTCTAGTCTACGAAGATTTAATAAAGGCTCAGCAACATGAGGACAAAATCTCATTCTCCTTATAATCACACCAAGACATGTGCAATAATTTTCCAAGCCTCTCTATTTCCAGATGGAGGGGTTTAATATTTAGTTTATATTTATCTTCTCCTGCCTCATTTAGCTAGCACAGTTTAAATTTAGCATCCAATCTGATCTACACAAACAGCAAATTTCAGCATTTTTCCATTTTTGTATTTCAACCATGAACTTGCTATCATTTTGTATGCTACATTAGATCTCTATGCCTGTCTGGAAATTAAAACCCTAGCAGCATTCTGAACCCTGCCAGTTTAGCAGTGATAGCTCTAGTAACCACAAAACTTGAGGAAATACAAGTCAGGAAAGACATTGAAATTTATGCCAGCAGAGCACATCACGCCTAATGATAAGAGTTGTGCTTCCTTCACATGTCTCCCCTAGAATTCCAGCAGAGATATTGCTCACTTCTGAGGCAGTAAACAAGTGACTAGCTGTTACCAAGGCAGACTGAACAGAGGCCAATATTGAAAAATACAATACAAAATTGTATTGTATAAAATTTGTTAATACAAAAACCTGATCTGTTTGAGAACTTGGCAGACTTCAGCAGCAGCAATAGCCCAGTTATACTTCCTTAATGTTTATTCAGTATTTGAGAATGAATGGCACATACTCTGAAATACAACTCTTTCCTAACTCAGTCAAAACGTTAAGACGTAAGTGTTGATAGGCATGGACAGGACAGGCAGTTGCTAAATCTGGGACACCTGCAGCTTACTCAGTAAAAACAGCGTCACCCGTTGTGCATCTGGTATGGATCCTGCAGCTATAGTTCAGTGACCAGCAGTTAATTATCAATATATAACTGTCAATTACTTATGTGTCACTAATTAACAAATAAAATACTTTGATCCTGATTTTAAGCAACACTAACTGAGCAGTTTTTCTCTTGTAACAAGTCACTTTGAACTCAAAATGAAGGAGAAACATAAATACATTTATCAAAAAATTTAATGAAGAATTGGGTTTTGTAGGTTGTCGGCTTTTCAATTTTCCCTGATAGTGCAGATTAGAAGACCTCACACTGAGCAAAACAACGTAAGAGGGGCATGAAATTTCACATAATACCTGGAAAGGGATTGTTCCGTCCTTGGATCAACAGTCCTAGACTGGAAAAGCTATTCTCGAAATAAACTGAGATAAATTTACTGATTGAAAAGAGAGCATTAATTAGATCTTAAGGGGCCTTCGTAGCCTCTGTAATTTTATGAACTACCAGCTTGACCATTCTACATGTCTATGCTAATATTTTGCATGTCAGATAACTGCTTTCAATTGTGAACAGCAAAAAAAAAAAAAGGGCTGTTTACTCTCAAGAGGAGAAAGCTCAGCAGGGATCATAACAATGTGTATAAATACATGATGAGGGGTAGTACAGAAAATGCAGCCAGACTCTGACCACCTCAGTCACTCCGGAGTGATTAGCAAAAGGACAAAAATCAATACACACAAACTGAAATACAAGAAGTTCTGTTTGAACATCAGAAAAAGCTTTTTTGCTAGCTAGAGTGGTCAAGTACTGGGACTAACTGCCCAGAGAGCTTTCAGAGTCTTCATCCTTTTGGGTATATAAAATCAAGAGTGGACACAGTCCAGATCAACATGATCTGTCTGGCCCCCTATTAGATCAGTGGAGGCTGGATTGAACGACCTTCGGAGACATCTTCCAGCCTCAACTCTTCTGTAATTTCATGGTTCTGTGAAATTCTCAACCATGTGTATCAAGAATTCAGCATCTCTGAAAATGGCCTCGATATGATAACATTCAAACCATTCTTTATTAGGCCCTTTTCCATAATCAGGATTTTCTTGCCAGCCTACCCACCACTAAATTTCTGGCAGCTGTTTCTGCTTGGTACCTCAGGACTGAGAGGGCCCTGCCTTCAGCCTCTTGCCAAGTCCACTAAGGGCTGCTCTCAGAAGGCCATAAGCAAAGCTGACTGCCTGAACAGTAACATTCAAAACATACAAAAGCCATTCAATCAGGAGACATTAACTCCTCTGAGCAGGAAAACTAGGTAGGAAGGGATGAATCATGATGATCTTCTTTGCATCAATTCCCTGTCTGGATTTGTACTCTCAGAGCAAAGCCAAGCTGATCCTCAGTCAGTAGTTACAGGATCAGAAACTAAACAGGCAGTATCCTAAGCCTGACCACAATTTTAACATCCTCGGAAGTCAGCACAGGTCTTAGCTTGAAATTTTGCACCAAATCAGAAAGCCTCTCCTCTTAAGATAGAAACAATCTGATTCCCAACTTAACAAATGCTCTCTTTAGACAGCCTGCTGCTACACTAGGTTTCCAGCATTATTAGAAGTAGAAAGATCCTCTCCAGCTTCGATGCTAAGGAAAGTTTTTTGTGGAATTGAAACCTTATTTGCAATGCAGAGAACTATGTTATTGAAATTAGCAAGGTTCCTCAGGAAAGAAGGTATCATTTGATATAATAAAAAAGAAAATTAGTTCCGATTCTCCTAAGAGACATTACATTCCACAGATCTTCCCTTCAATCTTAAACTGTATGAAGGCTTATTGTGATGCTACCAAAGTCTTGTAAGCCTCAAGAATCAACGACAAAAAGCCATCTACCTTTTATTGGTAATAATCAACTCAGCTGAGATTTTTAAATTAATGATCAGACCAAAATCATCCCAGTAGAGGTATCTGATCCTTGTAACACTTTTGGAAATCTATATTGAAGATAAGACATCAAAGTATGAACCTTTTCCTGATTATGAAAACAAAACATTAATAAAACACCTAGAAACTAAACCTTTCTAAGAACTCAGTAAACTCTTCCATTCTAATATTTAGTTAGCATTTTATTTACAATGGACAATATTTCTTTGAAAAACTATTCCCCCTCCCACCCCTGCGGCAGGAAGAATATTCAGCTTACCTGAAAATAGAAGAAAGCTTGGCCAAACCAGTAGTGCATGATAGTAATCTGTGCTGCATCAAATTGCAAAGGTCTCCAAATATATTTTGTCATCATTGTCTGAATCAGCAGACAAAACACCAAGACTGGTAAATTGTGAGGTCTAAATAGAAGGGCTGCTAGTAGAACCAATCCACTATATATTTCCCATAATCCTGTGCTCTTCGTGCAGGAGTCTGCAGAAATAACCTGTGACTTTAGTAAATCTTTAGTGCCAGTGAAGACTATGCCAAGAACAAAGACATAAACAAAACGAGCTTCAGTAATCCCCCTAAAGAGAAAATAAAATTGAAAAACAATTAATCAATAAATAAACCAGAAAGATGAGTAATTGACGAGTATCTATTTCACAGAGTCTTTCAAGAGAGGACAAGACCAACCAGCTCTGCCAAACAGGTTCAATTCTAAGGCTAGTATGGGCCAGCTTCATGAGAGAGCTTTCTCAAATACAAAAACTCTAAAAAGGGTTCATACTTAAATTAAAAGAATGCCAAAGCAAACTTAGCCAAGAAAAAAGCTTGTGCAGAAAAAAAACCCTAAGCTAAAGTATAAAAGTAAAATTATATGTCGA
The DNA here is from genome assembly GCF_000695815.1 of Acanthisitta chloris. Classification (NCBI taxonomy): domain Eukaryota; kingdom Metazoa; phylum Chordata; class Aves; order Passeriformes; family Acanthisittidae; genus Acanthisitta; species Acanthisitta chloris. Next base: position 18,556 of record NW_008672330.1, on the reverse strand, counting down.
TTAATATAACCAAAATAAATTCATGCTATTACTATTCACTGTCTTGATCCATAAATATATACATGTAAATATGCCATTTATGTAGCATAATGGATTTCCAAAAAAATACTCCTTACAATGATATGGAAACTGTATTTCAGGAATTAAATTGACTTAAAATTTTGTCGTCTTAAGCTGTTTGGGCGTTCTTCACAGCTCATTCACACAAATATACACTTCCTTTTAAGACAGCCAAAAAGACAGTGATAATATTTGCAAGTCCACCACTGTTTCTTCCTGGTCTGTCTTTCCTAAACTTCCTGTAGCCCTATACTGCTTGCATTGCTTTACAGGCACTTTACAGAAGTATTTGATTGTGTCAATATCCCAGTGGGGGTGCAAAAGAGTACCCATAGTCCATGTCTTGTAGTTACATCTTTGGCTGCTTATTTCAGCTCAGCGCAAGGTATCTCCTCTTAAGCCTCTTTTTGCTATGACTTTGGTTGCTAGGGTTCTTCCCTTCCCACACCTCATCCCCGTTGAGTCTGGTTATGTCCCCGTCCATCTTCAGATTGAGCTTAAAGCTCTCTCAATGAGCCCTGCTACCTCCTGAGCTAAGATGTTCTTCCCCTTTGAGACAGGTGGGCCCTATTTATTGCCAGCAGGCTCAGTGTCATATAAACCAACCCATGATTAAAAACGAATTCTGCTGCTAACACAAGTTTCAAAGCCATGTGTTCATCTCCACGATTTTCCTGTTTCTTGCCCCATCAATCCCTGCAACTAGCAGGACAGAAGAGAACACGACTTGTGCTCCAGATCCCTTGACCCATTGTCCCAAGGCCCTGAGGTCCCTTTTGATGATCCACACCCTTCTTGTTGAGACCTCATCAGAACCCATCTGGAAAACCAGTAGCAGGTAACAATTCGTGGGCTGTACCAGGTTGGGAAGTTTCTTGGTGATGTCCCTTACTGAGACCCCAGATAGACCACACACTTCCCTATGGATCGGGTCCAGTCGGCGTATCAGGCTCGTCATTCCTCTCAAAAGGGAGTCACCAATGACTACTACCCTTCTTTTTTTTTTTTTCTTGATTGAGGAGGTTCAGATGAGGGGGGTAAACTGCCCTGCCCTAGCCGACCCCTCCATCCTAGAAGAACCTTCATCTATATTCTCATTTCTCTAATCCTCATTATCCTAGTCCTCAGATTTCAGGGCATCATATCTATTGCATAAGAATACTTGGGAAGGTTTTTTTTTTAGGGGATTCTCACGCCTCCCCAAGCAGAAACGCATTTTCACTTCCCTTCATCTCTAAGGGCCCCTCCTTCTGCCTAGTGGTGAGAGGTATTTTCCCTATTGCTTCCTGTGAAGTGAGTGGTGGGTCCATTGGTCTGAGGCATGGTGGAGTGCAGCTCCACCAGTCAATCTCTTATGACCAGTCACTTTATACATGAGTAATCAATGAAAATGGTCTCCTACGAAGTTAATATAATTCACTCATAAGTGAGGATTCTTCAGTCATCTGGACTTAGTAACACATGAAGGATTAGACCAGGACTCTAAAAATAGTACAAGCACTGCTACACTCGTGTAACCAGTGTAACTAG
>NW_008672330.1:5693-16852 GCF_000695815.1 Acanthisitta chloris | reverse complement strand
TTTCAGTCTTGAGAGGGTCACCTTCCTTCTCAACCAATTAATAACAAATAAGCTCGAATTAAATCTTTCTTTTCACATGCAGGAAAGAAAAAGCAAGAGGAGAAATAATAAACACGAACATTTACGTGTTCAATTTTCTTTTCATACCCACAGAACTAAGAAAAACGGCAAACCCACCAAATGACAGCAATGTGGCCTTCCTAAATCTGAATGCAGTGCACTGTTCTGGGGTTTAGCTCTCAAAGAGCCAAACTTATACCTAATGGCCTACGTAAAGGGGCTTTACTCTTTCCTTCCCTTAAATAGCAAGCCTTTGTAAAACCCCTGTAAGGCTCATTGGCTTTTTCCTTAGGGGGAAAAAAGTAAAAACCAGCAAGACTTAGCGAGTTCCTGTGTTTCTGGCTAATGCAGAAATGTGGTGCCCTTTTTCAGTATCTCTGGAAATACTGATGTAATTATTACCACAAAATATTCAAATATATTCATATGACTTAGAAGTAAAACTTTAGGAATAGTTTCGGGTATCTGTCATTATTCAATGAACTAAGTAAAAACTAAAATTAACCAGCTGATGCACTGGTTTCACACTGAAAAAACTCTCAGCAAATTCACTACTATCATTTTGTTTGCGCTAATACAGTACATACTCATCTTCTTCATTGCACAAACTATCATTTAAAAAAATAAGCCTGAGGAAAACAGAAGGCCAAATCACTTCCTTGCATGTTTTAATTTAGATGTTATCTTAGTGCAAGCCACAGAAAATATGGAGCTCACAAACTGCCTCTTCCTCCTCATTCACCTCCATGCAGACGTCACATTCGGAGAAAATCTTCAAGAAAGGGTACAGACAGGGAGCATTTGAGAGCAAAGATTCTCCATATTACAAAGAATGCATCACTCATGAAAAATGCAGTGACTACCTACAGCTTTTTCTCACAAAACTACCTCTATCTTGCACCTGGACCTATACCAGATCATGAATATACTGAAGATAACTCTAGACACATTTAAAAGAAAGTCCTGGTTTTGCTCCTGGTGGCATTTTAAATAGGCTTTTACCAACTATATCATATTTGCCATCTAATAAAGATGAGCTAGCATCACTTGGTCAACACATCATCTATCATCTGAAATCCACTGAGATGTGTCTGCCATTCTTTTTGACAGGCTGCATTGGGAGTCTTGCTTAAGATAATGTTTGATGAGTTAGTGATCTTGTGCAAACCATGACTGCTCTGTTAGGCCTTGTATTTTACACCTGAGAAGGCCACACATTAGCATGACTAGCTGCTGCAAAGGGACATGCTGGAATCCCTATGCTAGCCTGTGTTGTACACTGGTAGGTATTATGACAGAGAGAATGTTCTCACCTGGCAGGATGAGACACATGGGTTTGTTTTGGTTTGTTTGGTGGTTTGCTGTGGGTTTTTTTGCCCAAAAACTTTACAAAATGAAAGGCAGCATGGTATTGGAGGGAGACAGAACCTCTCCACAGATGGGACCCATATGCCACAGTGTGCCATGGGAAGATTCATCTGGGGTTTGTCTGATGCTGCATGTAAGAAGGGTTCCCAGCACCCGAAGGCACTCTCTATATTTCTTTTCTACTCTATCTTACTAAAACAACTATCTCGTTACACATTTGCTGTTGATCCTTTCTTACTGAGATACTAAAAGACCACTATATTACACTGCCTGCCCCAGGTGCAGAACACAAAGGTCAGAACCTGCATTTACTAACTCTACCAGCTTTCACAAAATAGCTTACACAGAGGATGTAAAGGGTACAAAATTTTGAAACTTTACAATAATTTTTAAACCAGACTATAATCAGAGACATATAAAGCTCTGACATAATTTAACCAAATAACCATGTTCACGGTTTACTTAAGGTGAAATAATACAAAAAGCCTGTCTCTTGCAATAATTGAGCTCAATATGCTGACTACAAAATGGACAAGTTTCAAGTAAATGCTTTGACTTTGGTATGTGTACTCCACTCACTTCTCTAATCACATTTTATTTGTGGCTCAATTGCTGCATTTGATGTTGTATCCTACATTGCAGTATTTTAATTCTTATTGCAAGGACACCATTATTGTCCAGGGATTTTGCTCAAACACGAAGCAAAACTAGAGATCACACTCAAAAAGTCAGGCCTGTTTCAAACAGAGCCAAATCCTGCAGACTAAATAAAGATTACCATTACTTTCCCAAGTAGCAGAATCAACACAGTGTTAACTTAACACTAGTATACAACTAGAATTATCTTCAATATTTTGAGAGATGGAATGCAAGTAAATACATCTAGATATACATACATACAAGTATTTGCTATAAAACATACCACATTAACAAACCTGATCTTTAGTATGTCCTAAGATCTTACCCTGCAGGGCTTTTTCCATCTTTGCACATCTTGTCAATCTCTGGCCCCTGACTAAGAACCTCCAACATAAACCACTTGTGCCCATATAAAACTCAAAATGAGTGCAAGAGAAAGTTTATTACACCCAGAAGACAATTGTTTCAACAGCTTCTCTTACACAGTATCTTCCTCCTCATCAAATGTTCTGAATGACTGTCGAAGTTTTCCACAGTTGTTTGATATTTAGCAAAACTTGAGGCTGCAAAGCCAGGTACAATCCAACAGTAAAAGGTATCACAAGATAACTAAAGCCACTTAGCTACAGTCCAAAAGTAGTCATTGGTGAAAGAGCTAACAGTTTCCTTACAGTTACAGACTAGTTCTATAAGAAACTTAGTATCAGCCTAAAAATTCTTAAAATGCATTATGCTGCACAGATGAGATTTCAAGAATCATCATAGAATTTTAGGGATTGGGAAGGACCTTATAGACCATCTAGTCCCAACACACTCTGCCATGGGAAGGGACACCTCCCCACTACACCAGGTTGCTCGAGGCCTCATCCAACCTGGATTTGAACACATGGTTACTTGCTAAAAGTCTGCAACCTCTCAGAACACTCAACTGCAAAAGCAAGGTCTCTGCAAAAGCAGCTCTCTGAACTACTGCCTAAGCATTTTTCGGACCAAGTAGCTACATGAGCTTGGCACGTACTCTGCTACATGTGGCAAGTCTATCCAAAACAAGAGGAAACGATGCATTTGGAGATCATCTGTAGCAAAAATATACTGTATAATTACTAGATTTTCCTCTTACTAATTATTATCTGACTGGCTTCTGATCTGTCACAGTCAAAAGACACTTCTTGGGGCTCCAAATTAAGCACATGCCACAAAAACTGAACGCTGGTCATCTACAACCTAGACATAATGTCCCCTCCCACCTCATCCCCTGATACCCAAAGTGTTAACACCTCTCTAGAAAGAGAGTTACATATCTGTAGATTAACTTACTTTGAAATATCTTTGCCACCATGTTGCCATGGAAATATGACGTTTCCAATAGCTGCCCGGTAACTGTAGACTCCCAGGAGTCCAAGTGCCATAGCAATTTTTGAAACCAGGGAGCATCTTCTTTGAACCAGAAAGAAGATCATAAGTAGGGAGAGTGCAGCCAAGAAGGAGAGTTCAGATTTATGTTCAGAGCTGGGAAAACAAACAAACAAACAAAACATTTTAGAACAGTAATTTGTGCTAAACATATTTGAGAGAGCCTTAGCTACTGAATTAATCAATTAATAAATTGTATTAATTAATGTAGCACCTAATTAATCACTGTGCTGATATCTGTTATGAACTTTCCAAGAGGTATGGTAAAATATTTTAGTATTTTTAGAAAAGCAGTTTTATTAATGAGGTTTTCTATTCAAGCATGCATATTTAAAAGTGTAATTATTGTGTTCCACCATATGCGAGTTATGCTGTTAATTATATAAAAACTGCACTGCACATTGCATAATGGAAAAGGGTATAAGGCTTTTAAACTATGGTTTTATTATTTATACATTTTAAAACAGCACATTTTGCTTATACTACAGTATTTCATTTTCTAGCACAACAGAAAAGATTTTTGCACTACAGAATTAGTACTATTCTGTCCTTTGAAATAACTGTATATGAATTTCATTTGTTTTAGACACAGAACACATTACCTCTCCAAAATGACTGGAAATATACTTAAGTAGTTTAAAACACAAACTCAGTAGCACAATATGATTCCCTTATTCAACTGCAGCACCATGTATCAACACATACACGAGATACAAGACAAAATCTGCATCATGGCCGAGAAGATTACAGATAGTTTGTTTCTTCCCTTGCATCTTAAATAGGTAACACTGATTCCAGAATCAAGGGCATTTCACTGAGCGTGCTGCCAATGTTATGTGTTTAAAGCTTCAGTAGTATGAATTAGCACTGTAAAGTGTAATGGGGTAAAGCACACAACCCCTACCACAGCTAGCTATGCAGATTCAGAAAGCCAACTGTAGTCCAAGAATTGCCAACCCTTGCCTACTGCAAGTATTCCCAGTATCACAAATGATATAGAACCACTGACTTTGTTAAATTTACCTCCTATTAAGAACATCATGTAGAGCATAAGCCAAGGGCTCCATCCTCTGTCTTCCACAACTCAAAATGTCATGACAGAAGATCACAAACTTCAGAAAACTAACAGTGAACCTGGCCTGTTGTATGCATTAAATCCAATCGCAGTTATGAAACTCCAGTTTTACCTCTGATTTAATAAAAACTATAGTACGTCAAATAGGTTTACTTTCTTATTCTCTGGTTTATGCTTTATCAGGGGTTTGACCAACAGCTCTTTCAGCTGTTGTGCTTGGAAAGTCACAGAGGCAAATTCATGGGGCAGAAAAATTGTCCCACTGGTCCTCCATGCAGGAGCATGTCACGTACTTCATATAACTTAAGACTCCCAAGAGATGCACTGCTCTCTGCAAGCCAGTAGAGGAAAGTGAGAGGAATAAGATCTAGAATACTATGGGAGCGAAAATGTATACTTGATATTTCTCCTCACTATTGTTCTTACTCTACATAAGGAGACAGCAGAAGCAGTGAATAGAACCTTGCAGCAATCTGTGAAGATGATGCAAGCGTCATCTTTTATGATCAACACACACTGAACTAATTTATATGTATACATGGGTTTACGTATAACTTGTGCACAGGTTTTCTGGCAAGAGTCCTCTGTGATTTCTGTTTGGACATCTTTTGAACCATCTAAGTTTGCTGCAAAAAACCCTACTCCAACGTTTCATAGCATTTGCTGAAGAAACAAGAAAAGGATTCATAGCAAGTAAAGCCAGGTCAACATAAATCATCTAGTTTCAAGATTTTTCAGGAAAGGTTCCTACAGTTAGACCGCTAAAAGCATACGTAATTAGCATATATTGTGAAAGGGGATGGTAGTTGCTCAACAGAGTCCAGTCATTTACCAAAGTTCTAAATGATTTTGATATTATACTCAGAAACACAAGCCAAACATGCTATTGTTATCGCAGCTGCAATGAATGGGTTTTGCCCAAATCACAAAATTGAAAGTGAAGAACCAATAACTTCCTGAGAGAAAACCTGGTGAGAGGGGAAGTAAAAGCTGAGCACTTCGGCTGTATCTTCTTTCAGTAACAGCTTGTGGTCTACACTCACACGTCTGGTAACAGAATGAAGGTTGAAGATATTTCCTTCCACTGCTTTGACCTTACCTCACTATGGCAAATACAAGTAGAGTAAAAGGAATTATAAACGTGCATGATAAATATTTTAAGTGGATAAAGGTTTTTTTAATTGTTGACTTTCACTTCACTATGTGCAACTGAATACACAGAAGTCACAAGGTATGCTAGCTTTGGCGGGAAGCGCATCTGGGGATGGTTAGGTACATTTCTGAAAGAAAATATTATCATCTTCGCATGCGGATGCTTACTGTCACATCTCTTCAAACTGACACTGCCATGTAGCAGCTCTGACACCTTTCAGGTATCAGCTCTGACCAACATTAACAGCCCAATAAAGCTAACTGAATACCAAGTAATTAAAAAGAAAATCTGACTTTCAGTCAGATTTAGATTGCATGTTCTTTTCCACTTCATCAACTCTGATTTTATTTTGCTCTTTTTTCCATCAAAGTATTTTTTCCTCTTTGCAGCAGGTTTCACAGAGTCTGTCTGAAAATAACAAGGAATATTTTCCTTATTTCAGCACTGCTGAATGCTTCCTTAGTAGCCAAATTCAACACACTATAGGTAGATTGATTTTCTATGCTTACATTTTCCTATGGAGAAACCTGCCAAAGGTCAGTACAGGGGAATAAAAGAGAGGGCAGCTTGTTCACTAGTTTATCTTAAGAGACAAAATAGAAGGCTGACTAGAAAAAGCCTGAGTAGCTTTAACTCAAACTAACAAGGGTACACATGATGAAAGTAAGGTTCTAATTTCTTATTAGTAAAAAACATGCTATTAAGACATAAATATGCAAATTAAACTCATACTAAAAATAGAATAACAATCAACCTTGCAGACAAGCAATGCATTTTGGGAAGAGGAATAAGCACTTTATGCAACTCAGCTTATCAGCAACTTCTAATTCATGCTATAAGGAAAACACATTATCTCAATCCTGATCAAAACACTAGGGAAATAGACATCTCTACCACCCTGTTCTCTTGTGAAGGAGAAGCAACAAAGATGATAAAACCTTCAGACAAATAAAATGCAAGCGTGCTTGCCAAATAGGAAGTCATAGACATGTTACAAACCACAGGATATATAAAGATTTAGTTGCATCATTCACTGATCTTTCTGACTTGAACCATGAGACTCAAGAACTCAACTACATCCTATCACTCAAGTCCAAAAACTGTACATTTCAAATGCTGCTAACCTTTAAACCCTATAAAGCAAATGAAATATATGTCATCATGGTGACATATATCATATTCTCCTGTTAGACTAAAAACTGGTCAACTGTTCAAGTCAGGATATAGCTCCACAGCAGCACAAGCCAACTTGTGCCAGGGCTGCCAGGGTTCTGTTCTTTCACCTCCTCCCTAAACACAGCAGTAGTAGCTACACCAATGAAAGGGAGAAGGCAGAACTGTGACTACCTCAACCACACATCCTCCTAGCCTGCTATGGCATGGCACTCTGGACTGTTGCACAGGCTTTTTAATGACCCTCAAAGTACAAGTTTGTGAATCACTGCTTCTTTCTCAATCAGATTCAAAAGGCAAGTAGAATGCTTGACAATGGCAGAAAGAAAAAAACTGTTTATGTCTGCAGCACTTCAAAAAATGCAGATAATTCCACATTCTGTGTCTACAATAATTTCAACAACAGCAGTGCTGACTTGTACACTCTTCCCTTCCTGAATTCCTGTTACTAAATCAGCCCATTTGCCTATGAATCTTTACATTGAATAAGAGTGGGAAGTGACCCAACTGAAAGCCAAGAGTTTTCCAGGCCACCTGGGGTTATTTTTCCAGCCACATCTATTCAACGATTTAGTTCACACTATTCACCATAGGTAGTTGAGGCGCTCTACAAGCAGCTGCCAGATGTCTCACGGTTGCTGGCCCTTCTGTTCATGGGCAACTTCAGCTTTCCAGATGTCTGCTGGAAACACAACACAGCAGAGAAGAATCACTCTAGGAGGTTCCTGGAGTGTGCGGAAGACAACTGCCTTACACAACAGGCCCTGATGGGGTCCCTCCCAAGGTAATGAGGGAACTGGCAAAAGAACTTACAAAACCACTCTCAATCATCTACCAGCAGTCCTGGTTGACTGGAGAAGTTCCAGCTGACTGGGAATTAGCAAACATAATGCCTATCTACAAGAAGAGTTGGAAGGATGATCTGGAGAACTACAGACCTGTTAGCCTAACCTCGGCTCCAGGCAAGATTATGGAAGAGATCATCCTGAGTGCCATTATAGAGCACATGCAGGACAACCAGAAGATCAAGTTCAGTCAACATGGATTTACAAAAGGAAGGTCCTGCTTGACCAACCTGTTCCCCTTCTATGACAAAGTGACCCACTTAGTAGATGAGGGAAAGGCTGTAGATGCCAGCTATCTAGGCTTTAGTAACATGTTTGACACAGTCTCCCACACCATCCTCCTAGAAAAACTGATTGCTCATGACTTGATGGGTGGACTCTTTGATGTCTGTCTGGAAACAGACAGACATCCTGAAAACTGTCTGGATGGCCAGGCCCAGAGAGTTGTGGTGAATGGAGCTAAATCCAGTTGGTGGCCAGACACTAATGGTGTTCCCCAGTGCTCTGTACTGGGGCCAGTCCTGTTTAACATCTTTATTGATGATCTGGACGTGAAGATTGAGTGTACCTTCAGTAAATTTGCAGGCAAAACTATGCTGGGTGGAAGCGTTGATCTGCCTGAGGGTAGGAGAGCTATACAGAGAGACCTGGATAGACTCAATCGATGGGCTAAGGACAACTGCATGAGGTTCAATACGGTGAAGTGATGGGTCCTGCGCTTGGGACACAAACCCATGGAGTATTACAGGCTGGGAGAGACTTTGCTCAAGAGTTGTTCAGCAGACAGTGACTTCGGGATGCTGATGACAGTGGCTCAATATGAACAAACAGTGTGCCCAGGTGGGCAAGAAGGCCAATGGAATCTCGGCCTTTATCAAGAATAGTGTGGCCAGCAGAACTAGGGATGCGATCATCCCCCTGTACTCAGCACTGGTGAGGCCACACTTTGAGTACTGTGTTCAGTTTTGGGCCCCTAAATTTAAAAAGGACATTGAGGAGATGGAGCAAGTCCAGCGAAGGGCAACAAGGCCTGTGAAGTGTCTAGAAAACACGCCTTATGAGGAATAGCTGAGGGAGTTGAATTTGTTCAGTCTTGAGAAGGGGTACCTTAGGTGTGACCTCACTGCTCTCTATAACTACCTGCAAGTGGGTTGTAGAGCAGTGGGTGATGGTCCCTTCTGCCATGCCTGCAGTAAGAGGCCTTAAGATGAGACAGGGGAGATTCAGATTAGAAATTAGAAAAAAAATTTCACTGTTAGAGTGGTCAGGCATAGGAATAGATTGCCCAGGGAGGTGGTGGAGTCACCATCCCTGAAGGTGTTTAAGAAGTGTCTAGATCTGGTGCTGGATGATGTGGTTTAGGGGTTACAGTGGGAATACTAAATTGATGGCTTAACTGGATGATCTTGCATGTCTCCTTCAACCTTGATGATTCTATACTGACACAGGAACAGGTGTGCACAGGCCCAGTGAAGGGAGGAGCAAGAGAGCACGTACTTTGCCTTGTATGTTAGGAGCTCCTAAAATAAATTACTATAGCCAAACAATCAGTCATAGCCTAAGAGTACAGCTATAGAACCTTGTCTCTTCTACTTGCTTCAAGAATCAACCAAATATAACCAATGCGAGGCCATTATTTGGTAGGGAAACCAGGAAGCAATTCATCTGTTAAATTCTCAAGTTTTGGCTTTGATATCGAGCTGCTGTACTTCAGCCTTACTGAAGGGGGAGGCAGGCAGCTTTAACAATATGGTTCTGATGGCTTTATAAAGGAGAACACTTAATTAACCTGACAGACTTTCCTGATGAGATGACTAGCTCAGTGAAAGCATATATGCAGGCATTCATTGTTAATCTCTGTTTTAACAAGGCTTTTAACACCACCTCCCATAACATCCCTGTAGGCAACCTGATGCAGTCCAGGCTGGAAGAGTGGACAGTCAGGTGGACTGAAAACTACTTAAATGATGGACTCAGAGGGTTGCCATCAGCATCATGAAGTCTGCCTGGAGGCCAATCACTAGCTGTCAACCCCAGAACTTCACACTGGGGACAATATTGTTTAACGTCTTCATTAATGACCTCAGCAATGGGCCAGACGTCCCCTCAGCAGGTCTGCATACAATACAGTACTGGGAGGAGGGGCTGATATTGTAGGTAGGTCTGCTGACACTCAAAGGCATCCTGACAGACTGGAGAAATGCCCCACCAGCGAACCTACAGAGTTAACCAAGGGCAAGAGGCAAGTCCTGCACCTTGGAACAAATAGCTACACATGTCGGGGGCTGACCATCTTTTCTGAGATGGCTCTGAGCACCCTGGTGGAACCTGACTTGATAATCCACAAACAATGTGCCCTTGCCACAAAGACAACCAACAGCATTTGGAGCTGCATTATGAAAAACATTACCAGAAGACTTTGCAAGGTTGTTTCTTTGCCTTTGTTCAATCCTGGGTCCAGTTATGGGTTGCCCAGTGCAGAGAAAGATATGGACATATTCCAACTCACACCAATTCCAACTCAAAAATGAAATACAAACATAGCCTACTCCCTCCCTTCTCCCCTCTCCTTCCTCAAAACTGAAAAAAAAACCCAGAGTAAGCCAGAAGAGGTGTGAAACATCTTGGTTTACCTGAGGGTGTTGCTTGGAAGCTCCTGAAAGGCAACAGCGTTAGAGCTGGGCATACAGGATTTCCCAGCTTTTGTTATAAATAAGGAGGCCCTAGAAGCACCTGCTCTATCTGTAGACTACACTCTACCTGTGCTGTCTCCCAGAGAACCCACAGCCCAAAGCTATAATAGGTTTTGCTGCTCTATAGCACCATGAAAGCAGAGGTGGGAGCACATTAAACTGAGACAGGATCTCTGGAAGTTAAGTCCCAACACGCACACACAATTTTTAGAAGGCTGCGAACATTTCCAGAGTCAGTAAACATTGCTGAGGGACCACATCAGTAATAGCATATAACTGAAGCAAGCACAGTTTTTCATCTGCAAGAGTATCAAGTTCTGGGTCTGTGGCCTTGTGGCACCAGCACACTCCAAAGAAAAGGGCGGACAGTCTGAAGAAGACATCTGGCCAAGGGTATTATTGCGCAAATAAGTCTTTGGCAGATACTCAGGATTAATTGTAAAAATTCTCAAATCACACCTCATACTGCTCACACACCGGCTTAGCTCATAATGAAGGAGTTAACTATTATGTGGACTTGATGTCAGAACCTTGTGGCACCAGCACACTCCAAAGAAAAGGGCGGACAGTCTGAAGAAGACATCTGGCCAAGGGTATTATTGCGCAAATAAGTCTTTGGCAGATACTCAGGATTAATTGTAAAAATTCTCAAATCACACCTCATACTGCTCACACACCGGCTTAGCTCATAATGAAGGAGTTAACTATTATGTGGACTTGATGTCAGAAACATTCTTTCC
>NW_008672330.1:0-5659 GCF_000695815.1 Acanthisitta chloris | reverse complement strand
GCATGGTGAAAGCTCTGGCACAGAACAACTGCTATAATGCGATAAATTCCCTCATAATTCATGTCTTTCAGCACTCATGCCTGTCACAGCAATTAGCATTTCATCTATGAGGCTGCCAATAAATAACAAGTCTTGTATTAGTCCATTTGCTCATGTCATGTTTAATGAATGATGAATGACATTTCATCCATGTGTTGTAAGATACTGGCAAGAAATCTATTCATCTTACACAGCACAGCCTCTCCATCTGCCGCCTGTAAAACCTTGACTAGTCAGTTACAAGATATTGCTCCATCCACTAACTGAAGTACAGAATACAGTTCAAATATCAAGTACTTTTTATCACAGAATAATGACTGTAGTTCTTCAAAATACTAAAAGGTAGTAGAAAAAGTAGAAGCCCTCCTCTGGTGTACTTCAAGTTATAAAAAAATCCCTTTCTTGTTTACCACACTGCACTTGAAAAATTCCTTCAGTTTTCCACCCACACATTTCAGTCTGTGATAGACAAGGATGAATTCTATGTGCTGCATATTCTCCACTGACTTCATAAAATTCAGAATTATGCAGAACTTTCCTGCTTTAATTTCAAGGCATTTAAATTTCAATCATTTAATTCTATTAAATGATTTTTAATTTCTCAGACACTGTTGACTTACACACAGAAAATATTTACCTTTTGCTTCTGATAAACCTCTCATGTATAATTGGCATTAATTAGATAAGTCATGGTGCAGGGCAAAGACTATAAACTATTGATAGGACAATACTACCTAGTCCCAACCCCCACCATGGCAGGGGGGGTTGGGACTGGATGATCTGTAAGGTCCATTCCAACCCCTAAAATTGTATGATCTAGGACACAAGGAATTAGTCCGACATGAAACAGCAGTGAAACAATCCTTATGTTACTTCACTGTTTACCTGCTTTGCATGTCTGCAGCACTTTCTGATCAGAGAGTGCACAAAAACATATACATATGTCACCAAATGAAATATATACTAATTTTTAAGTAATACAGAAAGTATAACAATAAATCAGATACCCACCTTGTTAACCAATGGCCAAAGTCTGGCCGATGAGCCCACTGGACACCTGTCTGGTTCAAGGATCGAAGTAGACGACAGCAAATAAGGATGATCCATGGAGTTGCTAAGCTTATCCACTTATCTGATCCTTTTATGAATTCAGAAGAAGAGGTGGCCTTGCCCAATTTTGAATTATCTCCTTCTGGCATGTCTATGTTCTTGCACTCAGGGGTTTCCCTGATACTATCAAAATTTTGTTTCACACTGGTGCTATGTTGAGGGTCACATTCCTTCAGAAGAAAATTATTTCTACAAAGTTCCTGACACAGCACCAAACAAAGCGTATTGATAAGAAAATACCAGGTTTGATGTTCCTCTTCTACAAAACTGCTTGCCCCCAAACTCAAAACATGGCCAATTGTTCCAGTCAGAATCAGCACATCTATTTCTGACCAGCTAGAACTCGATACAACTGGATTCTGCAAACAGAACAAAAAAAATACAACTGTGGTGAAAGGGTATAAAAATTTCACTTGTTTAAGTATTCATAGTGTTTACACCAATTACCACTAAGAAAACCAAATAAATAGTGAGACAAGTTATTTCTACCCTAAATCCCCAAAATTTAAAAAAAGAATCATTTCTTTGTCGTATATTTAGCTAGCACTAAAACATAACAATTTTCAAAATTACATTCTGTTTAAGGGATAAATGAATAATCATCACAACTGCACAGGTAAAGATTTCCTACCACCCTGTGACAGAAGGTTTGAAACATATTTACTCCCTGTTGCACATTTATGGAAGTAAAAACATTGATTTCTGCAGGATTTAACTTGAGATACAGATAATAGGTAGTTCTCTAAGAGTTTAAATCTGTGATATCCTCAACTCAGTACAGGGACAGCCTCCACTGTGCAGGCTAACAAAAGTTACTGTCTAATGGCAAACCTTAACCTTGCTTAGCTTGAAATGTGTCTTTCATCATAAAGTCTACTTTAACCTTACCCATCTATTATTTATTTCACATCTTATACCTACCTAAAACACTAGTATTTTTTGTCTAATGCCTCCATTAGTTCAATTTCCTGTTTGCAACAGCTACTTGAACTACCCTCAATGATAGGGCTAAAAAGAAAGAGCAAGGGCATGTGGAAGTTGAAAGCATCCGGTTCATTGATACTATCAGGCAAAGGACTATTTCAAGTCACAAGGAAAGCCATAAAAAGACCACACAGAGAGACAAACATGATAAGTAAGCTCTAAAGGAGACCATAAAGACAACCAAAACTCTCCTGCTGTTAACTGACAGGCCATTAAGAAACCACAGGCATCGCTCTGAGGAGCGTGGACTTTGCAACAGATAAGGGGGAAGTAACAGAACATGGGAATTATGAGTATCTGGTGGCGCCTGTGGATCTATACCAACCCATTAAGCAATGCTTCCGGAAAGCATACAAAGATGAGGAAGAGGGTGTGACGACAAACAGGATGGAGGCAAAGTGAGGAGAAAGGATAAAGGAGCCAGTTATGTGTAAGCAAGAACCAGTCAGTGCACTTATCTGAGTCCTGTACCTCGTCACTGTGGTCTATCCTGTCTTAATAAATCCTCCCCTATCTTTCTGTGCAACTCCACTCCCTGTCCCATCTGTGGATGCTGCAAGGTGTCATGGCAAGTAGCTAGGGACAAGCCTGCATGTCAGCAGCTTGAGACTAGAGCAAGTAAAAGCAAATGCCAGCAGCTGCAGGACAATCAAGGGTCATTCGACCCACACACCTGCAGTGCCAGTGACAGCAGCACATCAGGGTCAACATGCCAGAGTGACTGGGTGGGGACCACAGGCCATCGGCGCTGTGAGCCTGAGGTGCCAGCAGCTGGAGGCATCAGAGTACAAGACAGGTTAGAGTGTCAGCAACAGGAAAAGCGACATGGATCACCAAGCTTGTAGGCCTGTATCAGTAACTGGAGGGCCCAGAGTACACACCTATGTGTTAGAGGTCACAGGGCCACGGACAGGAGACACTTCTGTCTGCTTAACCTCCCCTCAATGTCAGAACCACAGGCAGGGACAGGGACCCAGGATGGGCATGCACAGCTGGGTTCCAGCAGCAAGGCAAGACAAACATCCCAGCCCTGAGGGTCACCTGAGCCAGCAAGAGCTTCATAATATACCTTAACAAATAGAGTTACATACTTGGGAAGCATTTTGGGAAAGGCACTGTCAAAAATCATCCATCACCATTTTATTTTCTCAATTTTAGTTCTAGTAGAGAATACCAGAAGAGCATCTCTTAAACTGTTATTTTAAGCACCTGATAAACAACAATTTAAAAGCCAAATGAAAACTACTGCATGCTATTTTCACTTCAGAACAAAGATCTCTGAACCTACTTTCATGTTCATTTCTTTAACTGCATATTTCAACCACATCATCCTCCTACATTTGACCTATGAACAAACTTTAAACATCTTGACTATTCATAGGGATAAATTTCACCAAGAACGTATTCACATTAGAAGATGTACAGAGTACTACAATTCCTGAACTGTATAAATCATGTGTTAGAACAACATCAAAACTCACTGATCTTAGAGCAGGTAAAAAGAAAGTGGGTGTAAACTATACAAGTACCTCTGAGCACCTTAGATAAACTTCAGGTTTATGACTTACAGAAAGCAACATATATATTTTTGTTCAGTAAGTGAGACCATGTAATATGGAGAAGACAACAAACACATTTGATGCAAGGAGCTAGTTAACACTATATGGAATTTTGCTTTGAGGAAAACAACTTTTGTTATAATTTTATGAGATGCATGTGAAAGAATGCAGAAAGTACAGTTACAGTTACCTATTCATATCCCCTTGATTTCTTGCATTGTTAAAAAAATAATATAGCCAACACAAAAAAATGCAACCAAAAAAGTCTTCATGAGGTTACACACAACAATAATGGGGAGACAAATACTAATAACCTGAAGAAATGCCCTGGCCCAATCTAAATTTACTAGCATTTGAAATATCTTTGGTGCTCTAAAGATCACTCCAGTTTGTTTAGTACTCTATTCTGAAAAGTAAATACCATAAGCTGGTATTTAGAAAAAAAGGACAAGGTGGCACGAACAGTACATGACTAAACTACAGAAAGCTTAAATTCCAATAATTCCATCATGCTGACCTTAAAGATCTTGGCTAACTAAATAATGAGCACATAAGAACCATCTGCTTGCAGAGACAAAGGAATCTGAGATTCTCAACAAATGAGAATGAATGAGTCTTTGATAGAATTAATTTGTCTTCTTTATAAGACATAAAATCTATATAAGGACTGCTCTCTTGTATCTGGTTGCTGTCAGCAACTGATATGAAAACTGAAGAAGCAATGCATTACCAATGGGGAACATACAAAAAACCTCATGAAAATGATGCCATTAGTGTGCAGTGTCAGAAATCTGCATTTCTTGCCTGCTTGTCTCTCACAACTCCAGGGAAAACAGAAAAAAATTACTCTTACATTCCCATTAAAGGATTAAAATCCAATGACATTTATTGATAAACTACATTTTCAGAGTTAAGTCACTATACAAAATGAAAAATTATCCTGAAAATTATAATGTCCTGACCCTTGATAATCTAAGACATAACGAAAATACCTTCATTGAGGTTTTCTAAATTTAGTGGTAATCTCCTTTACATGAACTGTGCCTTCAAATCTAAGCATATCATTTCCCAAGCCAAGGCAGCTTCAACAACTGTAAGCATTAGTAATAAGGTAATACAGAAACTGACTTCTTTTCCCTATCTTTGAACATGCCTTACTAGCTTGCGAAAGTGCCAGTACGTAAACAATGGAATATATGTATCTCTGACCATTAAACTTTAAAACTTCTTCACTTTCAAATAAAACCTCCTGTAGTCTATCTTCTGAATCCAATTCCAGTTATCTGGCTTCTGTGTGGTTGAGAGTAAAGTCCTTTTTCACAAAAATTAACCATTCACAGTTAATACCTCAGGAATTTTGCAATCTCTTTTCAGATGAGAACCTTTTATTTTTCATGCTCGCCATCATCCACAATTTAAATACTTGCCATTTTGTTTCCTTCTGATACTTGAGCTCCCTGAGCTCAGTCTTGATTCTCTATGATGGCAACTTCCCTGTGATAAAGTACTAAAGACCACACTCGCTCCTACATTTTTCACAACAGTCTGGAATCATTTTTGAAAGCTATCTGACAGAGACACCACCCTACCACCTTTTTTCTTCATCAAATCAAAAAAGGCTAAAAAATTTTTAGCTGCAACTGCATACAAATGCAGGAAGGGCAGGTCCTGTCTGACCAACCTGATCTCCTTTTATCATCAGGTGACCCACCTGGTGGATGAGGGGAGGGCTGGGGATGTTGTCTACCTGCACTTCAGCAGAGCCTTTGACACTGTCTCCCATAGCACACTCCTGAAAAAGCTGCAGCCCACAGCTTGGACAGGGGCACTCTCTGCTGGGTTAAGAACTGGCTGGATGGCCCAGAGAGTGGTGGTGAACGGTGCTGTTCCCCAGGGTTCAGTGTTGGGCCCAGTTCTTTTTAATAATGTTCTTTTAATAATGTTGATGATTTGGATAAGGGGATTGA
>NW_008672329.1:18016-31207 GCF_000695815.1 Acanthisitta chloris | reverse complement strand
GGTGTGACATTCGCCAACTTCCAATCAACTGGGACCTTCCCAGTGAGCCAAAAGTGTCGGTAAATGATGGAGAGCAGCTTGGTGAACTCTTCCACCAGCTCCTTCATCACTCTGGGATGGATCCCATCTGGTACCGTAGACTTGTGAGGATCCAAGCGACCAAGCAGATCTCTAACCATTTCCTCTCAGATTTCAGGGGGGCTCTTCAGCTTCCTATCTCTATCAGCTCTAGAGGCCAGTCGTCCTGAGGACAACCACTCCTACTGTTAAAAACTGAGGCAAAGAAGGTGTTAAGTACCTCAGCCTTTTCCTCGACTTTAGTGGTTCTGTTCTCTTCTTGTCTTGAGCATCCTACCCTTTTTTCCAGAGTTGGTAAGAGGAATTTAGGAAAAAACTCACTCCCATCCATAAAGTCTAGCCACACATTCTAACTAAGCAGCACTAACACAAAACTGGAAATGCCAGAAATTTTGATTGTAAGACAAAAATCTAAGCTTTCTCACTATATTACCACTTTGCTTATTTGTCTTAAAACAGATTATATATAAGTCCTACCCTTTTTTCCAGAGTTGGTAAGAGGAATTTAGGAAAAAACTCACTCCCATCCATAAAGTCTAGCCACACATTCTAACTAAGCAGCACTAACACAAAACTGGAAATGCCAGAAATTTTGATTGTAAGACAAAAATCTAAGCTTTCTCACTATATTACCACTTTGCTTATTTGTCTTAAAACAGATTATATATAAGGTAATTAATCAAATAGTATAAACCAACAATTTACTTTATCCCCTATTTAAATGACACATGGATTTTGTTGTATAAAGAATACGTAAGAAGTCAGCGAAACTGCAGACATGAGTACATGAATAAATATTCATCAAAACAGCTGTAGCAATGTGTTCCAATAACTTTAGACAAGTTTGATATTGCAGCTATCTTAAATGCTGCATGTGTTGCTCCAGCAACTGTAACACACAAGACAAACCAAATGCCATTGAAATAAGTTAATCTACGTAGCAGCTGATAATTCAGCCTTAAAAATGTGATTCCTTCTATTCCTATTTCTGTAGTTTCAAACTACATTTGTTCCTCAAAACCCTTTGTCTCTAGCACAAACAAATTTCTACAAAGACTAATCCAGTGAACAAAAAGAATATGCATCAATTCAAATGACACATACTACAGCAGAAGACAAAATCGGGAAAGATACAACTTTATATGAAGATGTTTACAGATGTGCAAAGTTTATATTTGCAGGATTTAATATTTGAAAGAGCTTCATAGTGAGCCTTGTATTCTGCAGCTTCTGTTGTACATTTTCTCTGCAATAATGTCCACTGACTACATTTTAAGTCTCTGATCTCCAATACACAAAAAAGCTGAAATACTCTATTAAAGCAGCTGTACTCAGTGATCTTTATGTATGTTAACTAGCCATGAATGGCCTGACGCCTCTTTTTGTTCAAGCACTGCCCAAATGGGATTCTGCAGTAATACTGAATGGTTAGACAGGTATGTTTCAAAAATCCTAGTTCCAGAACTTCACATTCATTGTGAGCTTAATGCAATTTGTTGGAATCTCTTCAATCTCTTCAATCATTTCATGCATGAGGCTTCTGGACACTGACAACTTGAAGCAATTTAGACATTACTTTCTTTTCATATAATTTGTATTGTTACCATGAAGAAGTTAAAGCTCAAATTTAACCGCTTATTGTTTGCATTTCTTTCAAGGGAGAAGATACGACATGTTCCATTTCACTTGTTCCATTTCACTGTTCACTAGCTTTTTGTGTGGCAAAGTCTGGTCTGCAAACACTTCTAAATGTAATTATTCTTACTGTATTTTTTTTTTAAAAAGTGTGTGATTTTTTCCATCAGGTGCAGACTAAAAAACCCACACTTCAGAGTTATGCTACAGCCATCAGTATTTTGCAAAAGTAATAAAAATATCAGCACCATCTCTAATCAGAGTTTTCAGAACATTTTCCAACTATTAAAATCCAGTGCAACTCTGTTCAGTTACAGAATCTTTTCTTCCTATGAGTATGCATCACTCCTGCTGGCAGGAATAGAAACTGCTTATGTATATGAGGACACCTGTTTAAGTGTTTACAATGGAAAGATTGTCAAATTCAGTAGCACAAAACTTCCAAAATACAGCTCTAAGAAAGCTAACTAAGACTTCAGATTATGGTCTGGAAGAAATATAGACTGGGTTTTCAAGCCAGGTTTTAATAGAAGTACTTTCCGCTAAAAGCCTCAATTATTTGAGTGCGAAAAGAGAGCATCTTTTCTCCACAGGTGATGAAATATTTCTTATCTTCCCACTTCCCACACTGTTCCTGTCACAGATATTTTTCTCATAAACAGGTAATTTCTGCCAAGGTAAACACAACACACAACTAGATTACTAAGTAATCTAGGACCAAGAACATGATCCTTAATACACTGCCCCCTTGATTTCACACTTTTCAGGGTCCAGTCATTCCTAGTCATTAAAGGGACATTTTTAATCAAGCAGGCTATTACCCATACTTCAATGTATCATCCATACTCAATAAACATCAGATCCTCTGGGATGGGTAAAGCTCTTAGTCAAGTTAATTGCTTAAGTTCAGACTCAGGTTTGTACCTGAAGCTACCCATTTGTCAGTGATCATAGAGGCAATAGCTTATGACAAAATTATCCTCTCAAGCCATTCCCACACATCCTTCAGACAACAATTATGTTCTTCTACAACTAAAACCATCAACCAAGATGGCATCCCAGAGCACCTCAAAACAAATGACCACATAATACATCCCTAGCTATGGAGAGGCAGGTGTGAATGCCCTCTAAGACAAAGGTTTAACATGGAGATGCTCAAGCCTAGATAAGTCTTATCTAGGTAGTGTAAACAAAACAGTGTACATTAAGAAATGCCTTTATTAGCTACTCTGTGCCTGAAATGAGTCACGAACACACACTCAAAAACTGCAGGTGGTCTGTTTTCATCTTGAAATGCAAGAACAAACTATTCAAACTACTTATAACTGCTGGAATTCCACATTCAAACTATTTAAAACTGCTGGAGAGCCTTTTCTCATCCAAATGATACCTTTTGAGAGGTTACCTGTGTTTTTCCTCCCTCATTGTTTCTCTCTCTGCCCAACAGAAACAGCATCTTGAAACTTAGCACAGTCAAGAGGCACTTTGGGCAGGAGATACAGCAATTCTGTCAAGGACACTAACTTGAAAATCTAATCCCCTTGGTGAATAGTCTGTTTTTAAAAGAGATAATGTTGCCATGAATATAGACTTTTACAGTTGTAGAATATTTGCCCCAGGTCTTTGGCCCAGCACAATTTCACTAGTGTAAAAAAATCCCTTATATAGACAAGTTCTATGGAAATCACAAAATACACCAATCATATTTGATTTCAAATTCCCTTAAAATTTACAGTTCTGTAAACAGAGATGCATGATTGGAGAAGAGCTCTTAAGTAAAATGCAAAAAAAACCCAAAACCCAAAGACTGAAGCTCTGCAAAAGAACAAAAAAAAAAGAGATAGCTCCCTCCTGCTGTCACCTTGTTTTAAAATTGTACAGTCTCAATGATCAGTCAGAAGAGTTACTTTTTACTCCATCAAATAGTGGACTTGTATGGCCTTAGTTAAGTAGAGTTACCAATACGTGATTAGCAAGCTGACAGTCTGCAGTGTACATAATACATTCAGAAATGTGTATCAAATGTGATTAATTCTAGACTATTGAGATTAAATAAATAAACACCAAGTAAGAAATGAAAGTAGTATGTTTTAAGAAAAGAATTCCAAACATAGCTCTAAATGTGTGAACATGTGTTTAAACTACTTTCTGTCATGTTTTCATGTATCTGCTCTTCAGATTTCAACTTCATAGACTTTCCTATCAAGCTAACTTGGCAACTAATAAGCAAACAAAAGCCCAGTTAAAATAGTAAAAGGCATGATGGCTCCAATACTGTTAATGGAGGTTTGAGAAAGAAACACTGCAGTCTGGTGTTCTACCAAAGGTTGCTAACACAAAAGTAATAACACTCACCAAATGCAGTCTGGATCTAATAAGGGATTAGCATGATGTCATATAGTAAAGAGGAACAACCTGGAATCAGGTTTAGCTGATGCTGACAGATCCTCCTATTCGTTTTCCAGACACTGTTTCACAAGCATTTCAGACTTTTTTCTTCTACTACTTTTTTTTTTTTTAAGCCAAATGATTCAGAGTCCACCTTAATGCAGAAGTTAAAAAGTAAGAAGATGTTATGGTAGGAAGTTAACAGTGATTTGTTAAAAAGATTGAGGAACAAACTGCATACGCTTAACAAAAAGGTAGACTAGCTCTTTAATAAAGTGATCAGACTTCTACTCTGAATATGAACTTTAGGACTGACCATCAAAAGAGAGAAACAGAGGGTTGGCTAACACTTGGAACCAAGACATGCATTTGTGTCTGTAAAGAGAATATTGCACTAAGAAGAAACCTGAAAGCTTTAAATGTTTCTTTCCTTCACTGACCTAGAAAAGTAACTAACCATTTCCTATAAGCAGTAGCAAACCTGGCTTGGTCTACATCCCTGCAAGTGGATAATACTTTATCAATGAACCTGTATTCCATTTCTGGACCAAGAAAGTCCTGCATAGGAGCTCGCTTCAGGCGTTTTGTTTCTTGGGTATATGCTTGTTTGCTGCTGGATTCATTCAAACCATCAACATCCATAGCTTGTGCCATGTGACTTGTTGCAGGACTGTGGTGGGCGTTACTCAGAGTTTCATCACTGCTGTCCACAGATGATACCACTGCACTCAGAAGAGGAAGTTTGTTGCTTAGGTGCTGTTGAAGGTAGAACACACACCTTCTTCAAAGGAAAAGGAAAAAGAAAGAAAAAAAGAAACCAAGAAAAAAAGTCATGCACTGAAAACAACCTGCTGATGCTGCTGAACTGCTTCAATCCATTTGCCACCCCACCAGATTCCCCCACAGGCACAAAATCTGCTGTCACTCCTCACACCCTACAAAAAAGGCTCAGTGTCACTTCAGCAAATCTGCTGTTACTTACTCAGGAACCTGCACCCAGCTAGTAAAGCAGATGTTTTCTGCAGCTGATCTCTCTTCTGTCTACCTTTTGCTCATCTTTTGTCCTTTAAATTTTTAACTGTGAAGAGGCTTGTTAACAGTATCTTGTGCCTCCTGCACAAACTATAGAGACAACTGGTGCTTACATCAACAAGATACTTAAGCCCAAACAGATTTTCCATGCAATAGTTCTGATTATGCTCTTGAATGTTTTCCAAAGGCTTAATACATGGTAGCTTGAAAATATTTTTTTAGTGGTGCCTTTTAAATCAGAACAACAATTTGTTTGTAAACATCAGACAAAGAAAAATCCATTAATCCAAAGAAAACTCTTTTGACCAAATCCTCTTACCTATGAAACCACAAGGTTTCATGCCCTGGGTAATTATCAATCAGCTCGGTGCAGAGCTCCAGCTCTTCCTCTAAATGGCGGGAGAGATTCATGTTCTGCTCCTCTGCACAGGCAGCTTCTGTCCCTGCACTCTCCTCCTCCTCCTGAAGGCTACGGGTTTGTTCATTTACCGTTTGATTTTGTACCAGTATGTTATTGTCAGCCACAGTTCTGCCTATCAAGGAATGGAGTAAGAACTGGCGGTAATGAAATCCACTATGGTCTGAGACATGCATGGATACCCAATACTTAGTGGATGAAAGTTCATCAAGGAGAACCTGAAACAAAAAGCAGGGGCAGTTATCAACCAGTACAAAGGAGGAACATACCACCATTGTTACAGTATTAAGGCATTCTCTTTGAATATTTCAGCTACTGGGTTAAGTACACACAGAAAAATGAAATATCACTGAGCCTTTTCCACTGTGTGCTGACAAGTATCTTAACATCACTGCACAAAGAAATTAATACTTCTTCCAAACTCTGAAAAGGCAAGTTTCTCAGAAACCTTCCCACAGGCTGCGAGATCCCAGTCCACTCATGATAAGAAATATGCAGTGGCTTAAGAATCTCAAAATGGTTAAAAAAGAAATAAGGACTAGAGAAGGCAGAGATGGTACACCAAACTACATTGGTATTAGTTGTAAGTATTTTACTTTTCGCCTAGTGGATTATGGGCATCAGAGGGTAGGTGAGTTGCTTAAAAAGAAAAAAACCCAACACTTTAATTAATTTACACCTTCATTTTCCAGAAAAGAATGCCAACAAAGCTTCAAGTCCTAGAGCCTGTGGAATACAAAATTATTTGTCCATAATTATGTTGCCTGGCTTGCTAATTGGGGAACCCCTAGAAAGGCTTTCACAATAACTATGGTAAATACTCACCATAGACTGCAGCTCCATTTGTAACACTGCTGGCACCTACAAATTTCCACTTAATTCTGAGTGCTTTTAAACCTTCAAAATTTATTTCTGGGGAGACAGGCAACTTTGGTTACAGGGCAAATCTTCTTTTACTTCACTTTTTCTATTAGAGCCAGTGGTGTTATTTCTTTACAGGCCTTAACCTCTTTCCTCACATGGCTCCTCCTCTGGAGTTTAATTTCTCCAAAGAGACCAAAACTACCTTTTCTCAGGGCTTTGAATATAATCTTACTGGTATGTTCTTGCTTTTAATCTCTTGTTATATATACCTACATCCCTTAACAGGATCAGCTGATGTAAGCAACTTTCACAAGGAGAAGTCTTTTTTCTTTCCCCTGCAGCACAAAAGGCACAGCCTCAAAGAAAACCATGGAAATGTGCAAGGCTAGTTACATGCCTTTTTTGGGTGCATCTGTTCTAAAAGAAATTGGAGCAAATGCAAACTGTGTAAAGCGTGTCTTCTACCTGAGATACTCAAGATGATTTTTAGATCCTGACACAAGATACCAACACACCACCTTCCTTTTACAGATCAGTAAACTGAAGTGCAGTATTAAGTAATAGCCCACACATGAGATTCTTAAGGGGGCTAAAACTCCCCATCTCCAGTTCTGCTCTTTAAACCATAAGATCAGTTTCTCTCTTCTCAGCAGAACTGAGACTCCTATTTTAAATTTCTGGACTTTAAATTTTAAGAGTTAAGAACAACACAAGGCTCATAAAAGTACAACCGGCCTTTATTCATCTGGAATTGATACTACACATATTATGTTCAACTCAGATCTTGGAATAATCAATTCAATTATCTGACACATTTATAAGCTACAAAGTTACAGGGGAACATTGTAGTTATATATCTTAACTCCCTGTACAAATGAAACAGCATGAATGCCAGCATCACTTCTTACCTGAACTAGAAAACCTCTTTTAAAAAAGCAACACAGAAGGTTGCCATTAAAACCTCTTAAGATCTGCAAAAAACAAAGCCTCTTATCTAGGAACCTCAGAGTAACAATGGAAGATGCTTCAAACAGCTGGAAGTAAAAGAAAAAGCCAGCTAACATCTGAATTCAAACAGATGTTGTTTCTTACCAAGCCAGTTTTCTCTATTTCCACACTGAACAGCACAAGCCCTTTTTGCCACTGTTCTGTGAAGCAAAGAGAAAATTATATGAAAACAACTCCTCCCTACTCCTGACAACTTTTCATGAAGAGCTCTCTTCTATCTTCAGTGCTGAGCTGAGTACCATGGAACTGGCAACCTCCACCAGAAGGGGACATATGTGCTAGGGGACCTTTGTCTCAGCCTCTGGGTCTGCACTCCCTCCCTGCCCCTTTGCTTGCCTGTTTTCAAGCACTTATCCACCATACACTGCAGCACAAAACTTCCTCCCTGGTCTGAGACACTGGGAAAATGATAAGAACTGTATCTGGGGAAAAAAATTTATGAGGATAACCAGACAAATATGGCAATGACCACTCGTACTCGTTTATAGTAGGGCCTGATCAGTCACTCTCCATCCTGTAATTATGAAACTGAGTATTCCTACCTAAAGAAACAAAAAAGTTTGTCAATCCTTGTGGAACTACATCCTATTTTTGTACCTGAATGACTTCACTGAAGCAAGACGATGTGTATGAACTTTAAAACACTATAGCAATACTACTCTCTTACTCTGGTTCTCTATTTAGGCACTCATCAGTAACTGTCTGGAGCCCATGATTTTCCCCCATTAAGTAACTGTACTGTCACATGAGAAAGCTGACATCAGGCTTTCCAAGGCAAGTACTCCAATACAAACAAGATTAGATTAGTTTGAAACAACGTTTTCTTGATAAATCTTTGTTTTATACTAATGAACAGTGTTCCAACACTACACAAACTTGCTAACTCCATTCAAATTATACTGTAAAAACAAATCAAGATTTCTACATTGAAACACAATGTGTAGGGATGGGATCAAGAAAGTCAAGGTCAAGCTGGAACATGACTTGGTAAGGGGCATAAAGAATAACAAGAAGGGATTCTATAAATACACAGGTCAGAAAAATAAAAACAAGGAGAGTATACACCCTTGATAAGCAGGAAAGGTGCACCAGCCACAAGTGATAAGAAGGCTGAGATACTCACTGAATTCTTTGCCCAAGACTTCACTGGCAGTCAGACTTCCTACTTCTCTCAAGTCCCTGATCCTCTGGATGGGTGTGAAGGGAGTGAAGTCCCTCCACTATAAGCAAAGAGCAGGTTCAGGACCAGTTGAGGAAGATGAATAGCCACAAGCCTATGGGATCTGATGACACACATTCCACGGTTCTGAGGGAATTGGTTGATACTGTTGCCAAGTCGCTCTCCATCATATCTGAAGTCATGGTGGTTAGGTGAAGTCCCTGGTGAATGCAAAAAGTGAAACATCGCTCCCATTTTTAAAGAAGGGAGAAAGGAAGATCCAGGGAACTGGAGACTGATAAGCCTCATTTCTGTGCCTGGGAAGATTATTGTGCAGATCCTCCTAGAAGATATGCTAAGGCACATAAAAGACAAGGAAGTGAGACAAGGCAGCCAGCAACCATGCCTGACCAATCTGGTGGCCTTCTGTAATGGAGTGACAGCAACAGTCTATGATGTCTATCTAGACTTCTGTAAGACCTTTGATATGGGTTCCACATGACACCTTTATCTCTAAATTCGAGACAGATGGATCTAATGGATGGACTAATCAGTGGGTAAGGCATTGGCTGGATGGATGCAGCCAGAGAGGTGTGGTCAATGTCTCTGTCGAGTTGGAGCTCAGTGACAAGTGGTGTTCCTCAGGGCTCTGTCTTGGGACCAGTGCTCTTTAATACCTTTAACAATGACACAGACCCTCAGCATGTTTCCAGATGACATGAAGCTGAGAGGTGCAGCTGACACAACAGAAGGATGGGATGCCATCCAGGGGAACCTGGACAAACTACAGAAGTGGGCCCACGGGAAGCACATGAAATACAAGTCCAGGTACAAGGTGCTGCACCTGGCCTGTCTTGGGACCAGTGCTCTTTAATACCTTTAACAATGACACAGACCCTCAGCATGTTTCCAGATGACATGAAGCTGAGAGGTGCAGCTGACACAACAGAAGGATGGGA
Organism: Acanthisitta chloris; assembly: GCF_000695815.1. Taxonomy (NCBI): domain Eukaryota; kingdom Metazoa; phylum Chordata; class Aves; order Passeriformes; family Acanthisittidae; genus Acanthisitta; species Acanthisitta chloris. The sequence continues at coordinate 21,666 of NW_008672329.1, read as the reverse complement.
TGCCATCCAGGGGAACCTGGACAAACTACAGAAGTGGGCCCACGGGAAGCACATGAAATACAAGTCCAGGTACAAGGTGCTGCACCTGGCTCGGGGCAATCCCAGACATCAGTACAGACTAGAACTCATGGAGAGCAGTCCTGTGGAAAAGGACTTGGGTGTTCTCATGGATGTAAACCTCGACATGAGCAAACACTGTGTGCTGGCAGTCCAGAACGCCAACTGCACCCTGAGCTGCATCAAAAGCAGGGAGGTGGTTCTGCCCCTCTGCTGTGCTCTCTTGAGATCCCACCAGGAGTGCTGCATTCAGCTGCGTACTTATGCTGTACTACCAGCATAAGTAGTATGTGGACCTGTTGGAGTGCATCAAGAGAAGGATGACGAAGATGATTAATGCGCTGTAGCACCTCTCCAATGAGGACAGGCTTAGAAAGCTGCAACTCTCCTGGAAAAGAAAAGGCTCTAGGGTGACTTCACAGTAGCCTTCCAGTACCATAAGGAGGCTTACAAAAAAGGAGGGAGAGATATTTTTTTTATACAACAGTGACAGAGTAAGGAGCCATGGTTTTAAACTGACAGAGGGCAGGCTCAGGATAGATGTTAAGAAACTCTTTATTGTGTGGGTGGTGAAGCACTGGAGAAGGTTGCCCAGATTGGTTGTGGATGCCCCAACCATTGAAGTGTTCAAGACCCAGCTGGATGGGGCCCTGAGCAACCTAAACTAGTGAGTGCCATCCTTGCCCATGGCAGGGAGTTAAAACTGGATGATCTTTAAGGCTCCTTCCAGCTGAATCCATTCTATGATTCTATGAATCAAAAATATGTATTTTGTGAAAATCAGTAATGCCTGCATCTTCTGTTCTCCTTCAAATTTGGGGTTTTTTTCCTTACATCACATCTTGCAAATCATCACCGTATTATGCCTTTTAAAGTTACCTAGACACAGATTTGATCTCAAGTTTTTTGGTGTCTTTTATGTTCCACACTTTTTCCTAATTCTCCTGCATTCCAAATACTCTCTGTTAGGCCATCTGAAGAGATACACCGGTGGTGTCATGCAAAGAAAATAGAGCCAACATAGAGACTTCCCAATAGGTTAAACACACTGATCAAGGAACAGCAGCACCAGTGAAATTTTGCCAGAGGCAACAAAATCCAGATGGACAAAACTAGACAAAATTGCCAACTCCTTTGTCTTCATCCTAAAAAGATGACCAATAATGGAACAAGGATCGTGGGCAAAGCAAATGGACTTGGGAACGATCAAACAAATATAAAACACTTCCTTCACAGGCATGCTTGTAATTTGCCACACAAAGCACTGACAATGAATAAACTCACCAGAATAATTCCAATTCTGTGAAGAGCTGTTTCTATCACAACACAATTCTTTCTCTTGACTTAAATTAGTAAGGAATAGCAAGTGCAGAAAACACTCAGGGTATTATCCTGACCTTCAAACTACTGTTACCAGTACCATGGACGTAGACCTGTTTAGGATTGGTTTTAGCTTTTTAAGGCATAAAATAACTTGGATTTTAGTAACAGTGCTAACTCCCCATCACTTTTAAGAAAGCTATTAAAGACTTAGTTAAAAGTTCCTGTTTTCTATTAATATACACCTCTAACCCTAACTTCTAACCAATTATACTAATCCTGTAACTCTTCTGAGTTTTCCGTAACCACCCTTTCATATAAACTTGGTCAGCAGATGAGTCCAAATTGTGAGCTGCCTCCATCATGGAGTCTGAAACACACCTGCTATTTTCTACCCCTATAATACAGCTATTTTTAAAGTTTCTCAGGCGACAATTATCAGGAAGTGTCAGTAAAACAACATCCATTGCTAGCAGTAGCTATGTCATAAGACATAAAAATAACTATACTGACTCAACAACCTCCACTAAATTCCTTCCTCACTCCTCTATGAGACAAAATGCAGCATCTGCGGCTAAAAGTGAGTTACATATCACTGTATCAGCCTAATATTCACAAGGAATTCACCTAAACGCTTAGAAAACAGTGTTACAAAACTGCCTGTGTAATTTTAGACCATGTAACATTAAGCAATTCATGTTTTAGATATTAAATACACACTACTGCATAAGGTGTCCTTGCTGTACCTGAAATATATGATTGATCAGCCCTCAGTGTAAATGCTGTCTGTTGGAGTTGAAGAAACTAGTTACAAGCACTACTGTGCTTTCTTCAAAATTCTTGCTGTCTTTACTTGACCCTTCAATATTCTGAAACCACAGGTAAGCTGAATAAGGGTGTCAAAACCAAGGCATCATATTCCATTATCAAAATATTATGTTATGTATTATCCTTTTTTCTCAACTGGGAATTTCAAGATTAGTGCTAGAAGAATTACTTTCAGTTGCCCCTTCAATATTTCAGCTCACATAGTCCCATTTATATTCACAGAATCATAGAATTGAAGCTTTGAAATGGACTTTACAGACCATCTAGTCCCAACCCCCACTGCCATGGGTAGGGACACCCCTCCACTACACAGGTTGCTCAAGGCTTCGTCCAGCCTGGCCTTGAACACTGTCAGGGTCGGGTTTGCCACCACGTCCCTGGGCAACCTGTTCCAATGTCTCACCATCCTTATAGTAAAAAACCTTTTTCTCACGTCCAACCTAGACTTTCCCTCCTTCAGTTTGAAGCCATATTCTTCCCACACGTTCATTAGCACCAAGTACTAACAGACCAAGAGAACAATGACAAGAAAAATGTTATTTCTGCTGAGCAGAACCTGCCTACGCTGGCAAGAAAGAAGCAAAATATGCTCATTGCAGTATTTTTCCCACCTTTTAAAAACATTCTTAGCTACCTGTGCTCACTTATTATGATACTTTTGATTCATATCATAGGATCCGCTTTAGCAAACCAGTATTTAGTTTTTTTAGACAAGATGACTTTATTCACTACTGTATTATACCTTGACAGTCAGCTTTCCCAAATGCTGTAAAACCCAGATGCGATGGGACCAGGCATTGTAGTTGCTTGGATATCTCCCAGCAGCTTCAGAGCAGACATTCATTTCCTCCTGCACTAGTTGGTGAATTCTCTCCACAGGTGCTGCTCCCAAGTTTCCTTTTGTCGCAAGACTGGGCAAGGGGTTTTCCTGAATTAAGTGCTGCAGCACCCATCGCCTGGTTAAATGATGTAAAGCGTTAATCGTGAGAGAGCAACCTTATAAGAGGAAAAATGTGTTTTTCCCAATTATATAAATCAAACCTTCCTAATATTTCAACTCTCTGAACTACACTGTAGCTAGATAATGAATAAGTAGTAAACATAACCATCTGACCTCTTCCAACACTAAAAGCTACGACATTATGAACACACTCCAACATGAGCTGGACAACTCTATCAGTTTGCTCACTGCAGGGTCCTGCAAAAACAGATCTCAGATGTGTAGACTTCCAAAGAGCAGCATGTGTTAACAGAGTTGCAATGGCCTGATGTGGAATCCTCTGGAAATCTGGACATGCTCTGGTCTACCACAGAGGGTTTTATGTTTTGTCACGGCTCACATTTCCAAAATCAATTAACTGCTACTTTCAGAAAGGTGTTACTCCTAGTTAGAAGAAATTGATAAATTAAATAAAAATAATACACTTCATTTTCTTTAAAGAGGG
>NW_008672329.1:17191-17860 GCF_000695815.1 Acanthisitta chloris | reverse complement strand
TCTTAGCTATTTTAAAAAAAAAGACAAAGTATTGGAAGACAATATTGGCCATTTATAAGAGTGCTTTTTTAAACTGTGTTCCTCAGCAGAAACCACAAGCAGTTATGAGCACTTGATTATGGAAAACATTTAACTAAAGATGGACAGTCAAACAAACCATGACCCTTGATGTGGTATAACTATTTTATGAAATGTAGTAATTTTGAAGACAATTTTTGCTTTTTAAAAATGTCTTTGATCCAAACATCACCTTCGTTTTTTTTCACTTCAACCTGCAGATTTGGAAGAAAAGGGAAATTCAAAAGTTGTCCAGGCACAAAAATGAAATGAGTAGAGAGTCATTCCTTTAACAAAATATATGTATTGTTTCATTAACATCAACTTCTGAGTAAACCTACAAAAAGACAAATTATTTCAATTCTATGTCAGTTTCTTCAAATGAGCATGCACCTTCGTTTTTTTTCACTTCAACCTGCAGATTTGGAAGAAAAGGGAAATTCAAAAGTTGTCCAGGCACAAAAATGAAATGAGTAGAGAGTCATTCCTTTAACAAAATATATGTATTGTTTCATTAACATCAACTTCTGAGTAAACCTACAAAAAGACAAATTATTTCAATTCTATGTCAGTTTCTTCAAATGAGCATGTTTTATAAAATATTCTGATAAA
>NW_008672329.1:12899-17162 GCF_000695815.1 Acanthisitta chloris | reverse complement strand
TAGACTTTATGGTCTCTGTGACTATAACAACACAAAAATATAAAATGAAATTTGAAATACTTTCTAGACAAGGTAATCACAACCTAAGAAGATTTAAAAGGTACTTTTGGAACCATCTGAGTATCATGGGGTTTTATCGGAGGTTTCTAAGAGATATTTTCTCTTGGAGTTGCTATCACTTCAAGCATATTCCTATCACCATTACAGTTTCTGGAATTGCCACAAATGAATGAAGGATTATTAAGCTCCAACTGCGTAATGAATAGATATACTGACTATATATGCACAAGATCTATCTGAACACCCAAAAACATATAGCAGAGGGTCATCGGGCAAAGTGAATGATATTTTGCTATGTTCAGTGAGTCTATCTGCCATGTATAAGAAAATAAAACTTTGATATGTTTTACTGCATTTCATTAATTGCCCCATTCTATTCTTTTTGCTTCTGTCTGAGATTTGGTAGCATAAGGAAAGAGAAAATTGAAGATTAATTACTATGCAATGCAGAAAAAAAATTTTCACATCTTATTTCCTAACATAAATCAAACAGTCAGAATATCATAACCCAAGACAAACATTTGTATAATCATTCTCAAATATACTTTTCTGATTTAGGCAAGTAAGAGAAAGAGCAACAGATTATGACGCTATGAAAATACTTTAAAATTGCATGGAACTTATAGACAGAATGTTTTATTATTTCTAAGATGTAAATAAATACATAGAACCAAACATTCTGACTAATTTCCTAAAAACATATTGATCATTATAATGTTATGGATGGCACCAGGTTCAGAACTTTTCACACTAAAAAAAAAAAAAAAAAAAATCACAGTTTTAAGAATTTTAAGCTCATACACTCACAAAGAAGAGTTTACCAACAACTTCCCCTTCCAAAAATTCACATGTTATTAGTAAGACTAAGGCTTTATTTATGTTTTTGACAGAGTATGAATCAACTAATGGGTATCAACTTTATGGCTGTCCTAATGCTGGACATGTTAAACACAAACATTACAAACTGCTTCCTAAGGTGCTATATTCAAAGCTCTTTAAGGCTGTTTATAAAAGGAAGTTACCCCGTTATACACATCATCTAAAAAGATCACATATTAAGATTTTTATTTTTTTTAGAAAAGTTGAGCAATGGGTCTGTACTTCACTTGGCTGTGCTACAGGCACTTTTTGAATGCTCAGTCATGACTGAGATGGTTAGCTCTGTGCATTTGAGTAATTCTTAAGTTACGTTTTCCAAACATGTCATCTGTTATTTTAATATTTTGTAGCGGTGACTTCATGACATTGCTTAGGTTAGAAATTATAAAAATAAATTAACCCGACAATAAAGACAAGTATTGAAAGGGAAAAGAACCCAGCTTTACAGATTCTTCTCTCTCTGAAATGCCTGTAGACAAGCAATATAATATTAAGTTGCAGCATGGAAAGAGAGAGAAACTTACAGTGCTCAGATACCTACTATAGATGGAAACAGAATTTTCAGGCTGAGAATTTTAGGTGCTGCAAGATGTGATAAACCTTTAGGAAAATTCATCCCACCGCCAAAGTTTTCTAATAAAGTATGCAGCAAAAAAGGTGCACATGATTCTAATTCTAAATGTAAAATATATGCTGACAGCTTTGAAAGCCAAAGCACAGTATTTTACAATGCCTGATTCAAAGAATCTGCTATATTTCTGTATGTCCTCCATCTCTGGCTCTCTTTAACCCAAGAATAAGAAACAAATAAATCCTAGGAAAAATGTTTGAGTAGTCAATAGAAGGAAAGGGAAACAAACCTATGAATCCATGTTTCTGGACTCTTTGGAAACTTGGTTAACGCCAGTTTTCCAAGATGCAAATCTTTCAGTGGATTTAAAGTGCCAGACAATATTAATTCTTTCCTACAAAAGACAAAATAAATCTGTATGAATAAAAGTAGCAACCTGAAAACAGAACATGTATCTCAATAGCAAACTGCATAGCATTTCCTTTGTATCATAACGGAACTTTGCTGTCAACCTACAAGAGTTTAAAAAAGCCTTTGGTAGATGAACCCATTCCCCTGTGCTATATATATTTGCAGCCTATTCAATCAGGCCCAACAAAATAAATCCCGATCAAAGAACTTTATCTTCTTCTGAACACACACAGCCCATTGTTTCCCAAACCTACCCAGAAACCACTGAGTCAACTGCCAGTAGGGTTACGTATATGAATAAACATTCCTTCTTGAAATTAAGCCATTCCTTTTTGAAATTCCCAAGACACCTACCTACCAAAACCTGAACTCTTGGTGAAGAACTTGCTCTGTGTTAAAGCATCAACTACAAATAAACAGGCTCGCACATATTTACTCTAGAAGTAAACTTCCTCTTCTGCAAAGTTGAGGAATAGTATAGTCAAGATTCACTTTCAGTGCTGTCATGGAAAAGCCATTTCTAGCTCCATAGGTTTTCAAATGAGAGATTCTCTCATTCACAAGTAAGTGACTTCAATCAGAAGTATGACTGAAGTAATACACAGTCCCACATTAACCTCTTTCAAGATCTTACAGCTAACATCCAGCTTGGTATACATAATTTCTAGTTCACCTTCTTGCCATGTGGATCATAGATAATTTTCAGCCTTAAGGACTGTAGCTCCCATAAAAGACAATCTGAAATTATTTTGACTATGCTGATGCCTTTGAAGTCACTGATACCTGATAGCAAAAAGTTTGACTTTTCAGAAGGTCTTGTTACCTAATGTCTTTTGACTTTCGATCAATTTTATGTGCCAGGAAGTATAACGAAAAGAACAAAAGCACTTATGCCAATTCCTTTACAATCACCTACATTTAAATATTGGTCATTTTAATTTGGAAGACTTTTCAACTTCTGAAAACAAAGGATAACTGAAACTGTTACTAACAACTGGAGATACCTTTGTGCCCATACAATGTAACAGGGACTTCCCTCAGTTCTAAGAAGTGACATGTCTCCTAATCTTTAGCATGCCTTACCACACCATACAATTACCTCTTGCTCAGTTCTCATTGTTTAGATTATAGTCTCTGCCCTTCTGTAGCTTCACAGTCACTTTTTATTACAATAAATAAATAATACACAAACCTAAGTAGCAGGCATATTACAGTTGTTTAGAATAGCTCCAAAGTCAAAGTAGACTACCTGTACCTTCCTAGCAAGCAACATTTTAAAAGTTCTATGTTCTCCTGTTCATTAATCAGATACAACTTTCTGTGATTGTCAGCTGAGCTGAAATTCTCACTTGCCTTCCACAATGCAACTTCAGTCTTCTGACATGGCTCTGCCAAGTCCTGTGTCCTTCCCTAGGAAGAGATTTTCTTTTCCCACTCTCCTCTATTTTCCTTAACATTTTTAATTCCATTTGCAACTTTAAACTACTCATCTCATGCACATAAGAGGTAATTCTTTCAGCTGCCAGGCAGAAAAAAAGTCAGACTGATAAAGATAAATGTATTTCCAATAAAAAATTTTCAAAAAACCTGAAACAAAAACTTGAATTCAGTTATAAGTACCAAAAGATTACCGTAGCAGCTCTAGTACTTATAGATGCTCTTCATTCCATTTTATCACTTGAAAGTAACTCAAGCTATACAGTCTCACGACAGTAAGGCTCTTTGCTATCCCATTCATTCTCTTTTCTTAGACCTGAGGTGCTAGAAAGATACAGATCACATCAGAATACTTCAGAACTGTATCAGCAGTGAAAGAAGTGAAAAAGAAAAGGCTGAATTTGCCATATCTAGGGCTGACAGCTACATGCAGCTATCATCTTTCTAGATCATCTTGTTAATGCACCTACTGCAAATAGTGCACCTTACCTACAGAAGTCCTATTTTTAATGCGTGCCCTCCTAGCGACTAACATAATTTTCTGTCAGCCCTCCAGCCCTTCTGAAACTATAACTTTAAGAGTGTCTCCAGTCTTACCTAGGGAGCAAAAAGAGAATATTCTTCCATCTCTGAGTTTTAAAGAAAAATTGTAAGATTACAGGATCCTGTAGAGCAAGGAGGTAAATTCCTGCTCCTCCTCCATAACGTCTCTTGGACAAGTGCTGCAGCATGACCAATGGTGAATTAAACCCAACAGATACAATTAAGGAGTGGGGAGTGGGGAGAATGTGTCTGAAATAAATGACAGACACCTTCCTTCCTTTTTCTTGGAGTGTATCTATTGAGGTCTATTCATCTTTGACAGGCTGCACTGGGAATGGCAGCAAATTGAACTAGTATTTCAA
>NW_008672329.1:12283-12862 GCF_000695815.1 Acanthisitta chloris | reverse complement strand
CACAAAGCAGACATCAGTTGGGCACTACGTGATTCAGCAAAAAGAATATGCCCATCTAAAGGTTAGAAGTGTCCCTCATTAACAGACAGGAGTGGCAGTTCAATGGGACTTATACACCCCAAGAATGTGGGGCAAACGTGTGCCTTCACATGTAGCAATGCAATCTTTAGCCAGCACTACAACCACAACAAAAAAAAACAAAACAAAAAAAAAAACAAAACACAAACAAACAGACAAACAAAAAAAAACATAAAAAGCAACAAAACAAAATAAAACCCCACAAAATACCCAACAAAAACAATCACCAAAAACAACCAACAAAAAACCCCTCCAAAAAACAGCAACACCCCAACAACAACAAAAAGAAACCCACAAAAAAAAAAACACTAAAGCCCCCCCAAAAACCACTACGGGCAGCCTGAAACCATCTGCAAGGCATACAGGATGGAAGAAATTTTTAACATTCCTTCAGCACTCCTTAGCTGATAAGCTCTTGCTGTGTAACTAATTACCACTTAAAATAAAGGTTAGAGCAGAACCAGACCCCGGTCTTTCTGATGTCATTCTCTGAACACAGCA
>NW_008672329.1:0-12232 GCF_000695815.1 Acanthisitta chloris | reverse complement strand
ATGTGATATCTATCAGCTCTAAAATAACGGAACAAGAGACACAAAGATTAGTAATGATTTGCACACAGCAGTGTTCCCTCTGTACTCCCTTACTCCTTCTCATTCCTCAAAGCTTCTCTGCCATGGGCTGCTGTACCTATGGATGACCATCTCTGTAAAACACTGATCTTGCTCACTTCAAAATAAATGCTAGCTTAATTTAAGAGACAGCAAAATCTGCCATATCATCCACTTTCATGATTTAAATGAAATTTGCATGCCCTCAGCAAGGGACAACCATTATACAGAATCCTTGAGTATTCAGTGATTTAAATTGTACACGCTGTATATACCAGAAACAGAATTCTTCAAAGAAAATCCAAAAATCCTTAAATATAATAGTACACCTAAAAATACACCCAACTATTTCAGTACAAGATTGAGTTGCAGATGGCTGCCATATACCATACTTACAAAAAACACACATATAAAAAATCCCTGTTGCTAGGAAAATGGAGCACCATAACCATGACTTAGGATCACAAAATTACTACACTATTGAAGTGCACAGAAAACACTTTAAATACATTCTGAATTGCTTCAGACTGAGGTTTTAAGACTAATTCACTAAAAATACCCAAACAAAACCCAGAACACTTGTTTGCATCCCTGCATTTAAACACTATATACTGCAGATTTACATATTATACTTATTTTTAACAACATAAAAACAAGACTGAGGTATACAGCTGTTGAGAATGGAAGACTAGTTTCATTGTAACCTAGTCCTACCATTCCCTTTGCACTCCACTGCAACATTCCAGCATTTGTAGGTCCCACCAGGGTAACGGGGGATTCATCAGGCTTCTGCACTCTGACTTCTGTGAACTGACACTAAGGACTGTCACTAACCTCTGCTCTCAGAAGGCACAGCATCACACCAGTTAACCTGCCCTGCAACCACTGTTCTTGAAACACATGGAAACTTTGCAACTGACCAAGAAGAAATCTTCATCAAAACTCAATCCAAGCTTTTACTGTCAATAAAGTTTGGCTACATTCTCTCCTAATCACCCTGCATTTAACATACTAAACAGATTGTACTTCAGGTGACTTCCAGCAGATAAGAAGCATTTTAAAGGAAAAGGAAATAGATTGTATCTCATGGAATCAGATCTCCAGTTACTAAAGTTAGTATGACCGTAAAATGAAATATTAAAAAGTCACTGATGAAATGCAACAATAATGGGACACATTAATTCAAAATGGAAAGGGATATAGCTTAACATATCTTAGAAACAAGAGTTAATACTTAAGCGGGTCAAAAAGTGGAATACCCTCATATATCACTGTATGACTGAATGATCACTTAAGTCCAAGAAAGTAATTTTGTGTTTCTGATATGTTCTCGCTTATGAGGAATGTGTTAAGCCATTATATAATGCACAGGGTTGTGAGGAATTCTTTAGCATAGTGTTGATTTTGCACTAAGCTGTGATATTTTGAAAATCGTCTCAAGGAACTAACTTATGTTTCTATTTTCATTAATTTTACTTGAGGTTATCTTTTTCCTTTAATGAAAGATTTCCTTTTATACCCCTGTTTCTTGCAAAGGAATGAGTATTACCCATATGCACCAAGTTTCTTCCTAATTTGCTATCTAAATGTACAAATACTTGTCTTTGATTTACCCAGTCCCTGAACACCAAATTAATTTTATGCAGCTGAATATCCCAATTCAAACAGTCAGGATTGCTCATATATGCAAAATCAAATATCTACTAAGTGTGCTGGCTACTGCTTCAATTTTACATTCAAAAACTTAATTGAAAAAATTTTTTAAAACCCACCAGTTTTATAAGGATGTAAGTTAAAATTTGAGCTGCTATTATTTCACGTACATTTCCCATTTTACCCTCTGTGCTGGTTTGGGCTAGAGTAGAGTCAACTTTCTTCACTGGGGCTAGTATGGGGCTAAGTTTTTGATTTGTGCTGAACACAGTGATGAAAACACAGAGTTTTTTGCTATTGCTAAGAAGTGCTTATATAGAGCCAAAGCCTTTTCTGCCTTTCATACTACCATGCTGGCAAGAAAGCTGGGGATGCATGGGAGCTTAGGAGGAGACACAGATGGGACAGGTGACCCAAACTGACCAACCAACCAACTGATATTCCAAACCATATGACTGCACTTTGAAAAATACAGTTTGTCTATCCTACTAAGTCATGACTTCCATGTTAACATGACTATTCTGGTAATGCCAAAGGTCTGTAACAGCACCCAATCAAGCGCAGTCTGTCTGCCATTTCGTCCATTTTCCCATTACAGAGGCTCAGTGTATCCTGAACATTATCAAAGGAAAGATGCAGACAAAAGGAAAATCTCCAAAGTAACACCCAGTTCTTTCATGTCAGTGTTCTTTGATGCTTTGTGTAACAAGTAACAGATGAAGATCCATGAAGTATGGATTTTGAGCCAGAAAGGTCTAAGGACATAATTTAGTAACATCCGAGCCACTTTTCAAGAGAAAATCTTATGACACGTGGCACACAGTGGTAGTAGTTGCCAGCTACTTCCCTCTGTGTCAGTAACAAAACCCAGAATCTGTTACCTACAGTTCAGAAGTGCTTTCGGATGGACACATTTTACACAAACTGTCCCATTATAGGTATACATTTAAGCCTCCCCACCTGTAAAGGGCAAATAAACCAATATATCTTTAGCTCACTAATATGTCTGTATCCAGTTTTTAATCTACCTAAGTATTTTACACTAAGATGTAAACTCAGAAGAGTTTTGTAGAAGTGGAAAGATAAATTTGTAGAAAGTAAGGATATTCCAGGAGTAGTCTGTGGCAATTTCAGGAAATCATCTTGCAATAATATAAATAGTATGCAATGCATAAATTAAAAAATATTGAAGAAAGGATAAAAACATACTGTAAAACTAGGATTCCTAAGCTGAAACAATAGCAAGAAGATGAGCGGTAATGATTCTGAATTCCAAGTATCCAAAAGAAACTGTAACTAAACTAAAATCTGTGACAGTAACCTATCAATGACCACCTATAAAGCACTTCCTTCTTCCAGGATCCTGCCAGAAAAAGTATCTGATACCACATCTGAGAGCAGACACTTGAGTCAGCATCCTATTTTCCTCCTCTGTTATATTTCAAACAGTTTGCAGTGATTCAAACAGCACAGAAGAGGTAACAAGAGACCCATTCACAATCACTGTTTATTACAAGCATCAACAGAATATCCAATAGTTTTGCAGCAGTAATAAACAAATCTATCCCTTCACTAGATCCAAAAGGAAACAACTACCCTGCCAAATTCCAAGAACACACTTTTGTTTATAAAATGGAATTTGGAGGAAAATCCTTGAGGATATTTCAAAGAGACAAAAACATCACATCTCTTCATAAGTGTATGCCTACTTATGCCAGACTAGAGGCAATTCTCTTAGTCCACCTGGAAAAGACTTTCACTTTATTTTCTTCCACCACTGCAGTTCAGTTCCTACTAAAACTTCCTATCAAATATGAAACTCAATTATGGTACAACATACTGAACTCTATAACCTGTACCTTGCTTTACAAACAGGTTACTAACATGAAGACCATGATTGTGTTATACAGTGTTTTTCATGTCTCAGCAGACATGAAAATGCTGTAAATGACCTATTCTCTCACACTTCAAACTGCCTTAAGTAATTGAAGAGACAAAGGAGAACAAAGCTTCGTTTTCAAAAGAAAAACCAAACAAATTTCAAAATACAGGCAGTAATCTAAAATATATGCTACTCTTGAATTCACCAACAGTTTTATGCTCTGCATTTTGAGAGGAAAGGTTCTGCAAGATTCCATCTGGGAGGGAAGCAGAGACACTCTTCAAGCACTGCGATCCTGGCAGAAACAGCAGGTGCAACAGCATCACAGAACAAAGCAGCTGCATTGGTGTGACTGGAACAGAGTGCTACCACCTAGCTGCCCTTTAGATAACTGCTGTCAGTGGCCTTCTGACTTCCAATGCAAAACCTTGACACAAATCTCCGGGTTTGTAGTTTGGTTTGAAACAATAAGTTTTTGTCTATGTGGAAACTTCCATAGGGAGGCTTTTCCATAACCCTTGAGACCAACATGAAGTCTCCCTGCAGAAGATCTGCAGCATAATCACAATACACATCATAAACTCGTACCTCAAACCTGCTAAGAACACTGCCATGAGAACCACAGGTGTCGCTACGAGTGCCTGTGATAGTAGGTTTAATTCTTCATGTGATAAAGTTTCTATGTGGCTACATGTCAAAGTCAACGTTAATAATATTCTCTATATGAAAGCTCTTCTTATCGAATTTTATAATCATCTGCATTATAAATTCAGAATTTGGAATCGGATCACAATCACCAGTTTCTATCAGAACTGAATAAATCAGCAGCAACTTGATGGCAATTATCAAAAGGATCCAGGTGTTAATAGGTCCAACCATAAATCAGAGAGATCAAGAAAGAAATGACAGTTACTTATGTTAGAAATACACATCCTCAAGAAACAGAAATCTTTTAAAAGATGCCTGTAATGAGAAAAAATATTCAAGGAAATAAATGATATAAAAAATAAAAAATAAAGGACAACGAAAAATTTACGAAGTCCATAAAATACTTCTAGATACTTAACTCCAAGGGTCAAGCTAGTGTACTACTACTCTAACACCACCCAAGGTATGCAGCCACCACTGGAAGACTGTGTTGCCAGTAGAATGGTTTCCTCCTTGTCATGATCTGGCTAGCAAAGAGTTGAAAGTTCCTATGTATAACCTCTGCACAACCACTTGAAAGCAAGTGCATTGATGCTTACATTATGAACCTTCTCTGCCATTTAATGCTACTCTTTTCAAAATGCTTGCATTATACATCCATGTGTCTGTAATAAGGAATTAAAGTATGTTTAACAAATCTAGGCACCACCTTCAGGTAAACAAAAGTACGGAACATTCATTGCCTTAAGAATACTCCTATTCCAAGATTCACTAAAGACCTCAATCTTCTTACTCCAAATCATCCCTGAATGCAAAAGAAGCTCAAGTACACATTTATAGACTTGACTAACACCATCTGACTGCTCCTTACACTACACTTTAATGAGGATAAGTGCACAGCTGACTTCATCCACTTAAAGTGAAACAGACTACAGTAATAAAACATTAAAGACAAAAGCAAATGGCACATCAAGACAGAGACGTTACTGCCCAGACATCTTTTCATGATCTACACAGACCCATCTGTGTAGATCAGGAAAACTTATCTCAAAACCTATCTGTTCCAGAGGGTACGGCATGTTAGTTTAGATGCTAGAGTCTGGATCAGATGCCTGCTACCACCCCACTACTTAAAACACAATTCTTTAACTCACTATTTTATAAAGCAACCAGGGACACTGCCTCTGCTATAGCTGCAATTACCACAACCCAATGGAGAATGGTTGTTTGGTGTGTTTCAGGTGGGGAGGACAAGCCCACATAATCATTTTAAAACACAATGGACAAAGCCAGGGCTTTATGGACATGCAAACAGAAAAATATTAAAATATCATAACAGCCCCAAACTGAAACCTAGGTGCATGTGAGAGACTAAAGATCTGAACTCTGAGTGGTCACATGGCGCTCTTCAATAGGACAGATATCCCTCTTTCTAAGACACAAAATTGTGAAAAACACCATAGCATGTGCAAGATACTAGAGAGAAGTATCAAAAAGAATAAACACCAGAAATAAGACACTGAGATAAGCCTAGCATAAGAACATTCTTTATTCTATTTAGAACATACCTGCAAGAATAAACATAAAATTTATTTCTTAAACTGGTTAGTTTTTCATTCTTACTCTGAACAGGACACCTTGTAAGCAGTCAAATATCTCCTGTGTTACACCTTGTTATAATTATTTTTTTAAACAGATACAAAACAAATTTTCATGCAAGTAAAACTAACTAAAAACCAAAACAAAGTAATGAGAAAGGAAACAAAAATTCACAATTACCAAGCTGTATGGCCTAATGATTCCTGGTACTCCTATACCTGAAACTCACCGTACTTGTTTCTATCTTTAGATACTTATATCATCACAGTTTTCCTCCTGACTCAGAAAAGCAGGATAAAATTCCTTCTGTAATGATTAACATTATTTCCCTAAGTAACTGGACAGGCTGATCAATGGGCTGAGGCCAGTTGTATGAGGTTTTGCTGGGTCCTACCCCTGGGCCACAACAACCACATACGCTCTGCAGAGAAGGACCTGGGGATCCTGGTGGACAACAAGCTGTCCTTGAGTCAGCAGTGTGCCTCTGTGGCCAAGAAGGCCAAGGGTATCCTGGCTTGGATCACAATCATGTGGACAGCAGGATCCCAGGGCAGTGACTGTCCCCCTGTACTCATTGAGACAATGAGGTGCTGGGCTATCTCCAGACAAATACAGCGGGGCCGGGGAGGGGTCTGTAGTCCAAGTCTTATGAAGAGCAGCTAAGGGAGATGGGGGTGTTCAGCCTGGAGAAAAGAAGGGTCAGGGGGACCTTATCGCTCTCTATGACTACATAAAAGGAGGTTGCAGCTAGGCGAGTGTCAGTCTCTTCTCCCAGGTAACAAGCAATAGGAAGAGAAGAAGTGGTCTCAAGCTGTACCAGGAGAGGTTTAGATTGTATATGAGGAGAAATTGCTTCCCCAAAAGGGCTTTCAAACATTTGAACATGCTGTCCAGGGAAGTGGTAGAGTCATCATCCCTGGAGGTATTTTAGAAGGCATATAAACACAGCACCATGGTTTAGTGGTGGACTAGGCAGCGTTAGGTTTATGGTTTGACTCAATGATCATAAGGGTCTTTTCCAAATTAAATGATTCTTTGTTAAATAATAAATGTGCACTAGGAATCACATAATGTACTGTTCTCCAGCTGGGTAACTTACCATCTTTGTTCAGCCACTGTCTTCTTTGTCTGTAGAGAAGAAGTTTATTGTGGACATATGGCAAAAGAAATTTGACACACCAGCTCTCCACACCAAGCTTGTTTTCTACCAGGACAATAGGGCTTCGGTTATACCTGGCTTCAGGGCAGGGTATTAATCCAATTTCATCTCTTAAAAAGCAGAAAGAAATACAATTAAACTTATTTCCAGTAATGACAATTATTTTTCTCAATAGAGCATGCCAGTAAATGCTTCCCACGCAATCAGTCCATCATCTTTTTTCCTCATTTTTGGCAAAATCTGTACTCGTTATCCTCAATTCACCTTCTTGATTCTTGCTAGACTTCAGATACAATAAAATGCATTTTCAGAAAGTTATTTTCCATGCATTATATCAACTTATAAAATAAATGATTCAAACATATTTAAGGCAAGAATAAAGACTTCAGCTGAGCAAAAAAAAGGGAATGCATTTTACCCCTGTACAATTTATTCAGACACAATATTAAAAAAAAAAAGGCAGTTGAGGTTTTCAGTTGAGAAACACAACAAAAATTTTGTATTAGTTTCTCAATGCTGTAATGACACTCAGAATTATTTTATGACTTACTGAAGACTCTGAAGTAACAGCCATGATTAGATACCACAGAATGAATTCCAAACTATTTAAATGTTTTCTAGGAAGATCCCTTTAGGGGATTCTGGCTCTTTTCACCCCAAGGCAATCTGAAAAGTTTTATTCAATTTTCCCAAAGATCCTAAATGAGGAAGGCCCCTTTTTATAAATTTTCAGATTATCACCTAAGCCGTTTAACTCATCTGAATTAACACAAGCACCCCTGGTTTTGTAATAAACATGCAATGGAGCTGTTACAGCTGCTACTGCAGGTAACAAAACATGCTAACTAGTACAGGCACCTGACTGACCCAAAGCTACCCAGGTGTGCCCTGCAACAGCATAACCAGGTCTCTAAAACAAACAATCACACAGAAGAAAATCACAGCCATATGCTCATTTTCGCATGTTCCATTTTTCATTGTCCTGTGCAAGGCAGCATGATGAACAGGGGGAAGATTTAAGACAGAGGTCTGACTAAATGCCAACTCTGTATGACACACTTTCATCAAGCCTTTAAAAACCAGTGACAAACACAAGAATTAGTACTAGCAAACAAAGCAGAACTCAGCTGTTAAGTTTCAAAGGGCTGTACTACATTTTACTTTTTCCTCAGGTTTCTCTAGCATGTAGAGATGTTGGAATAGCAGCTTTAAGAGCTTCTTTAAAACAAACAAGCATTCACACTTGTTTGGACAGAAAGCAACATTATTTTATACTTCCCATTATGCATCATTTCTCCACCAACTCCTGTTCAGGGGAAAAATTTGTTACTAAACAAGGAAATCCTCAGATCCAAGGCAGGACAAAAATTTCTTGTGAGCTCAGATAGAAAGTGAATTCTCCACCTTAAGTGTTCTCAGTACAAGACCTACACATAGCTTCAAGTGTCAACCCCGCAACCACAACAAAATTATCTTAAACTAAATTTGGTATTGGACACTTTGAGTGTACCAATTTAGTTCTGTGTTCTCACTGGATTATTACTAATCAAAAGTGTCACAATGTGCTTGTCTAGCAATATATTTGCTGATTCAGAAAACAGATTTAATCTGCCATACATCACAACATACATCACAAGTCACGAAGAACCCAAGTAACTCAAGGTAAGCCACTTGCAAATCACATGGCTCTGTCTTCAAACACACACCCAGGTCTCTTAACCCTCCCTGGTCATCTGGGAACAGAGAGAAGAACAAAAAGCATTCTCCTACCCCACCAATAGCAAGCAATGGGTATCAAAGCAAGATACTCATCTGTGCCACTTCACTTAATATGAATTAATCTCTTCGTGAAGGTAGTCAAATTAAACCTAAAATGGCATCCCAGTCTGCTTCTTTTAACACAGTATCTTACCAGCCTAAAGTTTGTACTTAATTTCTGAGTCTTTTCTTTTTATGAATGTGAACTCAGTCCTTGGCCAAACTTTGCCTGGCCTTGCATTTCGGGACATATAAGTCCCCAACTGCAAGGACTGTGCAGTCATCCACAGCTTTGCTAATCAACACTGAATTACCACAAGAATTTACCAGCTCTAACTTAGAAAGAGTATACCAAAGGTAAACAGCACGGAGAGAAAAAACCCCAAAACATACATTCACATCTTCACTTCTAATCAATTACAAAAAGTCTGACTCAGGTGAGCTAAGATTCACAACACCACTTTGAACATGCCAAAATGACAGACAGGTAGAGTTCGCACAAAGCTGACAAGTCAGCCTGAAACACCCCAACACCAGAATACACTCAAGCAGCTGAAATCAGCAGAGGACTAGACCACTGCATAATGAAATTCACTAAGACACAGTACAATACAAAAGAGATATTTTAATCTGCTAGCTACTCAGTTTTTGCTAAAATGCAAACCAGGATTTGTCATTTGGTAGGAATCTTGTCTCCAACACTTCCATATTGTTTTTGATGATTCACATGGTTCAGAAACCACACTGCATTCAGTTCCTGAGTAGCAACAGAACTCATAATGCACAACACCAGGAAAGCAGATTTATCTAAGGTGAGGTGTCTGTCTCACACACAAAACAATTCATTCAAGCCACCATTTATTTATGCTCCTGAAAGTCCTTCAGAACTGCCGGAGGGAGAGGTACCAAGGCAGGTTTGCCAGCCTGAAGCCCCTGCTCCATCAGGTACCCAAAGAAAGCTTCTGCAGCAGGACTCACATGCAGACAGTGCTGAATTAGTGCTTGTAAACTGACCATGCAAACTGCCCCAGGCCATGTGACAGAAGATGTGCCTGTTCCTACGACAGTACTGTCCAAACTCATTAAAGGATGGAGGAGGCCTGCATTTAGGTCAAGTGACAGGTGCAAGCTGCTCACAGTACTCAAGGAGAGATCAGTTAAGGGCTTCTGTTCATTGGTATTTGTACTGTCAAAAGCACCATCTACTAAAGCAAGATTCAATTTCTCTCCCTACATTTCAGCAGTATTCTGATATTGTCACTTGCAGTTTAGGAATTACTTAGTGCTTTTATACGTATTTTCTTCCGAGCAAGCACCACAGTCATGTTTCAAAAATTTCACAAATTATCTCTGCGATTACAGGGACCTGCATTAGTTCACATTCTTAAAATACACCATGGAAGCAGTCAGAACTTTGTGGAAAATTTTAGGTGGGTCATCATAAAGTCTGCAGCCATTACAGAGCTTTTTCAACCTATGCTGAGACCAGAGAAGGTGTGCAAAATGAGATCTGGGAGGACCACGGAGCTACACAACCCTGACCTGTTTCATAGTGCAAACCTCAGCTATGGCAGAACAGTACTGACAAGACTCCTTCAAGAGTCCCAGTCTGTTGACTCAGCCATTCAATGGCTCTCCACAAAATAAACCCTAGCCAACCCACTTAACACTTTTAAAGCCACAATGATACAATAAATTCCCTCTTTCACAAAACAATTAATACCACAGACATAAATTGGATCACTGGATTTTCCACACAAATGCTGAGCCACCATCCAAGAGTTCATCTTCCCAATTATGTCAAACAAATTCATGTACTTTTTTGACAAGTGCATCTACTGCTTGGCTCTACATGTAAAAGAACAGCAAAGTTCAAAGAGAAAGTATATATTGATCTGCTCACTGTTGGTGACCTGTTCATTCCCAATTGGATAGCTCACGTACATGACTTGATCAAGACCTCTGCTTGGACGACTGAGTAAAAATACCTCCCAGTAAATTTAAAAGAAGCCTTAATACACTGAGAAATAGCATGCTGAAACAGTTGTCCAGCTGAAGAAAATGGAGCAATCTGAGAGAAAAGGCAAAGAGAGTCTTGTGTTGCATACTTAGTTAGAAAAAGATGTATCTTAAAAAGATACAGTCTTGTTGCGAATTTAAGGCACAAAAAAAACAGAAATAAATATCAATCCAAGGTTCTACTTCGTACAAAAATGTATTTTTACACGTTTTTATAGTGCTGACCCCCTTTTAAAACCTACAAAACTCTAAACCTGTTGAAACAAAACACGCATTCTGGCAGATGCAAAGGAGGAAGTGTACAAACTGTCAAAGACAAGTGCCAGTTAATGCTAGAAAAGAGGGGACAAAACTATGATAAGTGAATAGGAACATCACACATGGCAGATTCCACAGTTTCAGTGAAGCTAGGCAGATCCCTCATGAAATCCAAACCTGAATCTGTGACATGCTGAATTCAAGAGGATATCACGTCAGAGACTGAAGCAGGTTACAACTGCCTTGGCCACCAGCAGGAAGAGGAGACAGATACCCGAGAATGTCTGGACAGCACGGCTGCAATCTGGTGCTTCAGAGGCAGAGAGGCAGCACAGCAAAGGGCCCACAGCCTACACAGTCCCACTTCAAGTAGTTTCAACCAGTTCAGAAATCCAGCAGACAGAACTGCCACTTTTTCTGCCTTGGGGGATAAACTAGCAGTAGTTTGTGCTTTCTCACGTGAAGCATGTGCATCAGTCATGCTAAATTCATTTCAGTTCTGAAACACGGTGCATCAGTCTCAGTGCACACAACTCTTGTAGCCTACTTTCATCTCTGAGATTGCATCTGTGAAAGAAAACTGCAACAGCAGCATATTCTTCAAAAACACAATCTCAAAGTTTGCTACCAATGAACAATTCTGGTGAAGGAGTTGAAGCTAAGAAAAATCAGTACATTCATTCATAAATACTGGCTGTTTATAGAACATTATGCCTCACATCCTAAAAATGAAGCTTCAGGGCAAAACAGTCTTTTTTAAACAGCATCCATATGCTGCATTTTAAAACCTGGCCACCCACCCAACTTGCTTACTACATTTCTGGAAACATGAGGGTATTTATTTTAATCCTCCCTTTTAAGCAAAGGGATAGACTAGGTACCATAGAATTTTCCTATGTAATCACTTAGTTTATCATTTTCTGGAACAGATTAATAGGCCACCATCTCAAGAGACTACAGTGTTTCCAACTGACAAAAATACATCTCACTTAAGATATGAAGTTGTTATTCATTATGTGCTACCTCATTTGCCATATCGAACACAGAGTTTACACAAATAGGCAGAAAGATGCTGTTTGTGTCTTAAAACAAAGGCTGGGGAAGGAAACAGAAATACGGGAGGTACTTAAAACAGGGTCTCAAAGCTGCCCAACAGTAGAACTGAAAATACAACACTGACCACCTTCCCCCCAGACCGT
>NW_008672328.1:373-4293 GCF_000695815.1 Acanthisitta chloris | reverse complement strand
TTGATTCTATGATTCTATGATTTATAATAATGCATGCCGCCTGGGAAACAAACACAAGGAATTGGAGCTCTGTGCCAAGTCAGAAAGTTATGGTATCGTAGGAATAACTGAAACATGGTGGGACAACTCACATGACTGAAGGATCATGATAGATGGCTATAGGCTGTTTCATTAAAAAGTGGAGGAGTCATCTTCAATCTTGAAAGTACAGAATCTTGTATGTATAGAAGTCAACTGCAGCAACTGTGGAAGCCTTATAAAATGCCTCTGGATCAAGATCAAAGGAGTCATCTTCAAGGGGGTTCTTACAGTAGGCATCCGCGCTACTGACCTCCAAACCAAGACAATACGGTCAACGAAGCAGTATCTGTGTCACAAAACCTGGTTCTTATGGGTGACTTGAACTATACAGACATTTGCTGGAAGAACAATACAGCAGTTCACATGCCATCCATCAAATTCCTGGAATGCATAGAGGACTGCTTCCTCATACAAATGTTATATGTGCCAACCAGGAATGAGGCACTGCTAGAATTGCTACTCCCAAATCAAAAAAACGTGTAATATCTCAGTTAGTGATAGCCTTGGCTGCAGTGATCACAATATTTTGGAGTTTGGGACCCAGCTGAGCACACTGAAGACCAGTACTAAGAAAAAGGGTTTAGATTTTAGGAGAAGAAATTTCAGCTTGCTTAGAGCTCATTTGGAAGGGATTCTATGGGAAGCTTCTATGGAGGATAAAGGAACTAGCAATTGCTGAGAGCTTTTCAAGAAAACTTTCCCAGAAGCACAAAAACAGTTCATTCCCTTTAAAAGTAAGGGAAGTAAGTGAAGCAAAAGACCTCCTTGGCTTAACTGCGAGCTTCCGAGTGTTCTCAAAAGCAAGAGGAGCATACCAGAGATGGAAATGTAGACAAATACATGTTGCGAACTACAAGGGCATTGCCAGGATGTGCAGAGATGCAGTTAGAAAAGCAAAAGCTCAGCTTGAATTGAAATTGATCAGAGATATCAAAAACTACAAGAAAGGGTTCTTCAGGTATGTAAACAAGCAGAAACAGAAGGAAAATATTGGCCCACTGTTAAACAGGAGAGGTGAATTAGTCACCAACAACACTGGAAAGGCAAGACTTTCTTCACCTCTGTTTTTACCAGCACTGATAGACCCCAGGACCTGGGAACAAAAATTCAGGTTGATGCAAACACAGACTCACCATCAGTGAAGGAAGACTTAGTATGTGAACTAATACAAGAGCCTGACTGCTACATATCGATGAGCCCTGACAATATCCACCTGAGGGTGTTAAGAGCTGACTGATGGTGTTGTAAGGCCGCTCTCCACGATCTTTGAGAAGTCGTGGAGATCAGGGGACATCCCAGAAGACTGAAAGAAGGTTGTCACCTCCATCTACAAGAAGAGCTTAAAGGAGGATCCAGGAAATTATAGGCACATCCGTCTTACTTCAGTCCCTGGGAAAGTTATGGAACAAATCTTCCTGGAGGCTATCACAAATCAGATGAAACACATAACTGGGAAAAGCCAGCACAGATTCACCAAGGGCAAGTCATCCTTGACAAACCTGATCAACTTCTAAGACAAAGTAGCCTGCTTGGCTGATGTGGGGCAAGTGATGGACACTACCTGTATTCCTCCACGGCTTTTGATACATTTTCCCACAGTTTCCTCCTAGAGAAATTGATGTGTTATGGTCTAGACAAGTGGTCTGTGTGGTGGGTGGGAAACTGGCTGGCAGTCTACACCCAGAGGGTGGTGGTAAATAGCTCCTTTTCAAATGGGCAACCTGTCACAAGTAGGGTCTCCAGGGATTAATATTGGGCTCAACGCTGTTTAATATCTTCATAAGTGATCTGGAGGATGGGATCAAGTGTACCCTGACAAAGTTTGACAATGATACCAAACTAATTGGGAAAGTGGACATTTGGGAAGAGAGAAACACTGCAGGAATATCTGGATAGGCTAGAAGAGTGAGCTAACAAGAACCTTATGAAGTTCAGCAAAGACAAAGGCAAGGTCTTGCACCTAGGAAAACAATCCAGGAGTGCACCACAGACTGGGATCTACCCATCTGGAGAGCAGCTCTGTGGAAAGGGACCCAGGGGTCTTGGGTGGACAATGAGTTCAATATGAATGAACAGTGAGCTGCTGTGGCAGAGAGCCAACAGGATGCTGGGTTGCATCAACAAGGGCATCACCATCAGAGAGATAGAAGTCATTATCCCACTCAACTCAGCACCTTGTCAGGCCACACCTGGAATACTGTGCTCAGTTTTGGTCCTTGATATCTGAAAAAGATGTGGACAGGCTGGAGAGGGTCTAGAGAAGGGTCACAAAGATCATCAAAGAACTGTGAAGCCTGCCATATGAGGAAAGGCTGAGAGAACTGGGTTTTGAGAAAAGAAGGCTTAGGGGAGACCTTATCATATTCCAGTATTTAAAGGGTGGTGACAAAGAAAACAGAGACTCCCTTTCTACGAGAAGTCACATGGAAAAGAGGAGAGGGGATAATAGGTACAAGCTATTCTTGAGAAGATTCTGATTGGATACAAGTGGAAAATTTTTCATGATGAGAACAATCAGCTACACTGTGTCAATTCACCATCAGAGAGCATCTCTTCTAGCACTTTGCTTTTACAAATGTAACTTCACTGGGATATATATGTACTTAACTATTTATTTGTTTCACTTGTCTAGTGCTGATCTAGCGTCCAGATGGGGGGCGTAGGTACCCTTTGTTTTGGCTTTGGTTCGGCTGGTGTGCAGGGTGTGTGGTGGCGCAGTGCCAGGTTCTGCATGGTGAGCAATTGCATGCGAGTCATTCAACTGTCTTATACACTATTAATATAGTTGTTGTTACTGCTCATTTTCCTACTTCACTGCTGTATTTTTAGTAAACTGTTCTTATCTCAACCCATGATCTTTACTTTTTGTGCGTCCAATTCTCCTCTCCATCCCGCCACAGGGGGAGGGAGTGAGGAGTGAGCAAGTGGCTCCTGGTCTGGGGTGTTTCAGTGGGAACATTAAATTGGGGAATACCATTCCTAAACCATGACACCTAGTAAAAATTTAAGTCATTACTTCTTAGTATCACCTAAGAAGGGTCCAGATTCACCCTGTCTCAGGACTTAATTGTAGCATTTTAGCTAATGTATCATGAAAGAAAACCAGAATTCTCCCCACATTTTACTACAAACACAAAATTACTGGCACACTAAGGGGTAGAAAACAGTAATGGAGAGCAGCCTTCTTTTCTACCTAACAGAGATACATTAAGCAACCCTTAGTTATTAAAAATTAATATAAATCTTTAATTAATCCCTGTCAGAGGATTACTTATGACCCTGTACCTCATGAGCAGTAATTCAGATGCTAACCCCAGGAGGAAGGAGTGAATTATTTAAGAAAAGGTACACAGTTACACACATGCATATGTTTAAAAAACACCTTACATCTATCATCTCCTTACAAATAGAGGGGGAACTAAAGAAGAAACAATTTCAAAATTTCAGTATGTTTTGGATTTGTCATCAAAACAGTGTTGATAATTCAGGGATATATTTGTTATTGCTGAGTAGTGCTTACACAGTCAAGGCCTTTTCTGCTACTCCTACTGCCCAGACAGTGGGAGTGCACAAGAAGTTGCGAGGGGACACAGCCAGTACACCTGACCCCAACTGACAAAAGGGATATTCCATACCATATGACATCATGCTCAGCAGATAAAGCTGGGGAAGAAGGAGGAAGGGGAGACATTCAGAATGATGCCATTCTGTATTGTCACCATTACATTACACATGATGGAGTCCTACTTTCCTGGGGATAGCTGAACACCTGCCTGCCCCTGGGAAGTAATTAATTAATTCCTTGTTCTACTTTGTTTGCATGTGTGGCTTTTCTTTCC
>NW_008672328.1:0-351 GCF_000695815.1 Acanthisitta chloris | reverse complement strand
GTTTTCTCACTTTTACTCTTCTGATTGAATCCCCCATTCTGGGGAAAGTGAGCAAGTAGCTGTGTAGTGCTTAGTTGCCCATTGGGGTTAAAGCATGACAGCCCTTTTTGGCATCACATGTGGGGCTTTAAGGGTTTATGATAATGACAGAAGGACTGGGAAGTGCTAGATCAAACTTATAGATGTTATTGCTGTTTAACTATTAATTGCCAGGCACCTGTGCTTGCCATGGTGCTTGTTTGCCTCACTGTATATTAGTCCACTGCTCCTTAGTGGCTGCACTGTCATAGAATTATAAAAACATTTAGGTTGGAAAAGACTTCAAATATCATTGAGTCCAACCATTAACCT
>NW_008672327.1:0-803 GCF_000695815.1 Acanthisitta chloris | reverse complement strand
GCTGCAGCTTGTGCCAGTCTCTGATTTTGGGGTCTTTTGAAAGCTAAAACACCACATCTTCCTTTTTTTTTTCTTTTCCCTGAAAGTTTTAGAAGCAGCTTAGACAAATATCCATCATGGATTAGTTGGTGTAACCTGGTCTTGAGTAGGTAATCGATTAGATATATGCTTAAGATAATTTCTGGAGAATTAGAATCACATTCCCATGAATCTTAGAAAAAGTTTTTCATAAGTCTGCAGAGGTGAGCTAGGCAGTTTTATAAATCAATACTTTGTATTTATACATATGGCAAAAAGCTTGAAGATGATATGCAAAATTAGGTTTTGGTCTGTCTCTGATTAGAACTATAGGAAACTAAAAGTATTACAGAAAATACGCATCCTTGTTCACTTAACTAACTTAAGGGACAAGTTATTTCTAATTGCTGCTGGAAGAGCAATAGTTTAGATATTCCAGCAAGAAAATGCTAAAAGAATGCTGTAAAAAATCTAGTACAAAGAGGATCTTTCCAAATTTTCAGATTATTTGGGTCTCTGTTAACTGTGATCTGAACCATAATCTCTAAAATCTCTAGGATACACAAAGTGTAGCAGACATGTGAACATTCAGATTTTGAACAGGATGAGGATAGTTAAGAGGTCCAGTTAGTTGTGACAGTAGTTAACTGGCTCGTGGTCAAACCTGATGAAAACAGTCAGTGACGTAGGGGATGAAATGGAATGATCTGAGGAAGATTTGTTCTGCTTTCTAGGGATTTAGGTTCAATGCTATTTGCTGTTGCCTGCTGTTACTGTTTTGAGGC
>NW_008672326.1:0-6867 GCF_000695815.1 Acanthisitta chloris | reverse complement strand
CTCCCTCCTTTATTTGCTTTCCTTTTTATCCTTCTCTTTCTCATCACTAAAAACTTGATCTCTTAACATGGCTACTGGATGTAATGGAACCATTGAAACAGTCTAGTGGAAGCAGCATCTCGCAGTACACCTAGCTCTTCTACTGATTACTGCAGGAAGCCACTAATATGATTGAGCTACTTCTGGATCGGCACATAATTGAGCTGGTGCCAGTTATTTTCAAGGCATGCCCACTGTAAAGGAGAACTGTTACTGCTCAGAGCATCTAAAAGCTGATCTGAAATCCACAATATTCTCTAGTATAAGCAAATTGCTGATAGGAACGATGGAGAGGTCAGGAAGTGGTGTATTGGCAGTACTGACCCAAAGGAGCCGTAGCAAATACAGAAAGCCCTACAATTCTTCCTTACTCAACTGAGAGGGAAATCTTGCAGACACTAGCTCAGTTATTCCTGTAATGAAGACAGTTTCAGGCACTGAATTCCAGGCTTTCCTTTGACCACTTAAGACAGCAGGGGAAAAAAAAAAGGTATCATAAATACAGTTTGACTCCTGTCACGAGCAGCTGCCTGAATCTCATAGTGACATGCAGAACCTGTTCCAGCTACTAAATATCTACCTCACAAATACTCAAAGCTCCTCGGCTGACTTTCCAGGTACTTCCATTTGAAAATTAAATCCCCAACCTGTGTGAAAACAAGGGACAGAGAAAAACCCAAACCAAAACTCTTCAAAAAAATCTTTTTCAAACATCACAAAACTTGCTTTTCTTCTCAGTGCCTTCAATGAAAATGAATTCCTGGCTTATGTCCAGCAGACACTGATTACTATTTTGTGTATCTATATAGTAGAAAAACCTCTAATTGTTTCCTTCTCAGAATGTGTGACTTTGATGCAGGAACAGTTAAACAGAAACCATGAGCAGTGTCAGCCAATAAACCAAGAATAATTTAGTTATATATTAACCTTTTTTTCACTTTGCATCATATGTATGCTTTGATTTTTGAAGTCTAAGCTTATCTGCTGATTCCTACTATACCCTGCTACATGAAGGCTGAGTTTGAAAAATACTGTTGTAACATTTCAGTCGAAGTCTGGACAGAAATAGCTTAAAAAACATGGTCACATGCAGTCAATATATTTTTCAAGTTACCTTAATAGTCTTCATGTTCTTTCCAAAGTTTGATGAAAATTGTGTATTTTTTTCAAAATGATTGCATTATTATAGCTAATGACTATTTATTGTACCTTTTCTATGAAAACTGTGATATTTTCATATAGATTTTAAACTTTGCAAAGCATCAGCTGCAGTATGCAGTTCCTACAAATGAAAGATGAAAATTTTTCACTGGGCTAAAATTTTTGCTTGGAAAGCAATCCAGTTTTCCAAGAAACAGAAACTTTTTCTTAATGCGGCAGGTCTGAAGATGAAAAACAGCACATGGTTTGATGGCATCTGACACTGGGACGAGCTGTTCCTGGGAAGGCCCTGCCCTTTCCTGCCCTGCCTTGCCCTCTCTGGGGTAAGCCCTACCCTGATTTCCAGAAAGCCACCAGCTCGTGTTATGCCCTTACAGAATGTGCACCTGTCCCAGAGATGACTCACCTGTTTTAGATATAGTCATGCTCAGAGAGCAAAATATACTCCAATAGTTGCTATTTCATTTTGAGCCTATGTTCAGGGTCTGATGTGGTATGTTTACAAAGCTTAATCCATATGTGAAAACAACATGTGCAAAAAGCAAAGACTATTCCGAATTAAGCCAAAAGAGAGAAATAACATCCCTGGAGATTTTGTGCTCCCTCAGTACTGAATTCTCTTTTTTTTTTGTAGAAACAAATGAAGAATTTGTTCTTGCCCTCTGTGTTTGCTAGAAATCTAAATGGTTACTAGACAAATTAATGATAATACTGTATTAACATTAATAATTAGAATACCAACTCCTATAATTGCAAAAATTTACCACATTTCAGGAATCATGAGCTTTAGTGTGTCTTTAGTATGCCTATAAAGCTTGCATGTTCATAACTGAAGAGTAATAAAGATACATGAAGAGAAATGGTTCCATACAATGAGAAAATTATTCTAACAGCAGCAAGTACAAGAACTTATGTCATGAAGAAGGGCTTCCCTTTCATATTCCTTTCTCTTTTTTAGAAAGTAAGAGACAGATTCTTGTTCTATTTCTTTGATATTAGGGATAAACCCAGAAACTCTCTCTTGCACTTTCTCGCTCCAATTTAAAATGTCTTCAGATTAATTTTACAATACAAATAGGATGCAAATTTCTGGGAAGCTTAGAGAAATGCATTAGAAATAAGATTAATATAAACTGAAGCAAGTAGACTACTGCCCTCTTTTTACTATTTAGCAGAGTAGCAGGCAATAATGCACTGTTTGTTTTAGTTTCTCCTATTTTTCTTGCATCTCTAAGTTCTCTTACAGTTGACTCTTACTGTGTCAGTTCCTTAGATGTGACACTTGAAATTATATCCCCAGTCACATCTGCTCTGAGGAGTCAGAAACATCATTTTCCAGAAGCATTCCTGGAAAAGGTTGAGCTGAAAGCTATTAGAAAGATTTTGCAGAAATATAGCAGTGTTTTTGTACCACCAAAAATTTAAACATTTCAGTTTTGTGAGATAAAACTATTTTTCCTTTTGATGATCTCACATATTCTGTTTATATTCTCTATATATTACTTACTGTATTGCACAAGAGTGAAAAGGAATCTGTATTAGTCCAATCTACTTTGCATTTCATAAAAGTTTCACTAAGATATTTATTCAACCTACAAAATGTATCTAAATTAGCCTTTCAGAACATTTATCAAACCACATTAAATCAGTCAGCCAAGAATGCTGTCATTGGCAGTCACGGGATGTTCAGAAAATCCTGTAATTGTCACAGTTATCTATACATGACTTACATAAAACAAGTGTAAAATCATTTTCCTTTGTTATCAACATTTTCACTGGAACATTTTCTGCTCTTCCAATATTGAGATGCCTAACTAACTATGACTATATCAATAAGATCTGTATTAACATGTACATATGTTAATAGCACATTAAATCATTAAGGTTCTAAAACAAACCCTTCTTTGATTTGCTTTCACATATTATATAAAACAATAAACTAGATAATAAGCTATTAATTGATAAAGTAAAATGCCATAAATGATAATCCATAAAATTCCAAGGTCCTAAACATGTAAGTCTTGTTGAGGTATTGTACTCATAGCAAGAATTACATCCTCCAATTACTTGAAACTACAATTTGCATTTGCTTTCTATGTAGAACTCCTCCACTAGCATGCCAGAAAACATAACTGCTATTCCCAAGCTGAGGATTGCTTAGCCAGCAGAACTGAAGTGACACAAGCCCCTCTATCTAGTAAGGAAAAACCTGTTCTGTGGGACAGTGAATATCCTGAAAGGTTATTTTTACTGGCAGGTTCTTGTCTGCTGTGAGCCTTTCACCAGCAGCACTTTGGTATGACAGATTAAGCAGGGCAGCTCCTCTGATAAATGTACAGTAGAGACAGTTCCTTGATCGTGTTACACAGAAGAGCAGAGCTGAGGGCAATAGTGAAGCACCTATCCCTAGTGAATACCATCATGAGGTTATGAACAGATCTCTTTCTTGAGCTTCATGAGAGTGGACAAAATCCATTCTGACCAAAAGAGTAGATAAATTGCACTTACCTTCAACACCCCTTCTGCTATACATTCCTGATAAAAAAATCCCAATACCCAGGTAAGCTCATGATGGTTCAGCATCACACAGCTCAGAAGACCCAACAAGAGTCCTTCCCAGCTGCATTGTGGGATGTTGCCACCTATTGATCGTGGATGCTAGAAACAGATTTGTCATGGAGTACAAGTATGCTGGGCATGCTGACACAAGGAGAAAACAACATGAATAGAGAGTCATATTGGAATTATTGGCGGGCATAGATGAGAATATATCTATAAAGACTTCTGGCCAAAAGAAATTCACAAATTACAGCTTTTCTAGTGATTCACTAGCTGTTGGTAGGTATTGAAGCAAATCTAAACTGTGTCCTGCTAGGGAAGGCACTGTGTCAGAGCAAAGAAATTTGACTGTTAGTTTGAGGAGGACCTACAAGGGCTGGATACTGGACACTGCTGGCAGCACTCACAGCTGTGGTATAGTCATCTCCTTGCAAAACGTCCTGTAATTTTGTATTCATTCTATCTAATGAGCCTATCTAGACTGAACTGTACTGATGCAGTAGTCATTAAGTCTCAAAACAGTTGCCATATACTTCTATGGCAGGAAGGAGAAATTAGTACTTTAAAAAGATACATTGAATAAAAAATAAAGGTTAAAACTACAGGTTAAAAGTAACTGGTCCATGATGACATTGTATCAGTATGAAAGTCATGAACTGTAATAGTCTCTCATAATAATTTTCAAGAGCTCAATTTTTATGATTGAGGTCACAGGCCTCTCATTCCACATTCCTATCATGATGATAAGAGTAAATGCATAGGAGGTATAGAAATTGAGACAGCATGAAGTTCTGACATCTATCACGGCCTATAATTTTACATCATAGAATCATTTAGGCTGGAAAAGACCTTTAGGATCATCAAGTCATTAGCCCAGCACTGCCAAGTCCACCACTAAACCCTGTCTCTGAGTGTCACAACAACATGTCTGTTTAATAGCTCCAGGGATAATGATTCTACCTCTTCCCTGTGCAGCCTGTTCCAGGACTTTACAACCCTTTCAGTGGAGAAATATTTCCTAATAACCAATCTAAACCTCCTTGCCTCTTGAGAGGGAGAAGAGACTGATCTCCACCTTCACACAACCTCCTTTCAGGCAGTTGTAGAGAGCAATAAGGTCCCCTGAGCCTCCTTTTCTCCAGCCTGAGCTCCCCATCTCCCTCAGCCACTCCTCATCAGACTTGTGCTGCAGACCCTTATCCAGCTCTGCTGAGCTTCTCTGGAGATGCTCCAGCACCTCAATGTCTTCCTTGTAGTGAAGGGTACAAAACTGGACACAGGATTTGTGGCACAGCCTCACCAGTGCTGAGTACAGGGTGTCAGAATAGAAGATAATCCATTAGATCTGTAAAGGCAGCAGATTCATCACTCTTCTAGACACCATTTTCAAATCTGTAATGAACTCTAAATCTTATTAAAAGAAAGACATGGTTTAATTTAAAGCTTTAAAGATTTAATATGAACCAAAATAAATAGGAATTGAATTTGAAATTTTCAGTTATATATAATTCATTTTAAAATTGTTATAAATTTGAATGCAAAATAATAAAGGCAAAAATAAAAGTAATTTTCAAATTAAGAAATAAAAGGCTATCTTTAAACTGTTAAATTTAAATATACAATTATTAAGATTTGGGTTTCAATTTATTTCCTATTTGAAAAAATGATAAACAGATGTGTTTCTTTCAGAAAGCCTTGAAATTGAGAAACTCAATTTCATTAGAAAATACTAGACAGCTCCAGATTAAAAGTTTATGTCTGAAACATTCACTGAACAACATAAAAAAGCATCGATAACCTCTTCACAGCTTACACTTTTCTCAGCTACATATTCAGTATTTTACTGCTCCTACAGATTGTTTTTTAAAATAGCCCTAAGAAGAATTGCTCTTTATTTTCTTGATGCAAGGAAAAAGAAGCTAATCTGAGAATTGCTGTGATTTTTTTGCTTTACCATATACAAGCAACTTTATACATCTAGGCAAAATATATGGTATTTGCACAGGGCTGAGATTATATTTCTGAAACTTTTCATAAACTGAAAGTAAGATATCTAGCCAAACTATTCATCATATTTCCTACATTATACTTCATAAGGAAGATGGATACTACTGGAATCAATAATGCACCATTTAAAAAAATTAGTGTGCTTCTTGTTATGGCATCAAGGTTTACTTTATAGGTAGGTATATTTTCAGTGATGTCAATACACCAAGTATCTCCAGTGATGTGTACTGCCTTCACAAATATGAATCTGAAGAAAGGAAGGAAGCATTTTAAAATAATTTAACAGAAAATAACATGATGTTTTACAGTACTAGCTTCCCAAATGATAACTATGGTAATTTCTAGTTATAACAATGCAGTATCAAAATTTTTATATATTTTATCCACAGATACCAGTGCCACCTTACACAAGGTATTTGTTGAGACATAATGTCATCCCAAATGTGAATACAAGAAACAGTGGCCTCAAAATCATTGGCTAATGTATCACAAAACACCCATATATGTGGCATGTATCTCTGTTTCAGAGACAGGATAAGGAATGCTAGTACTTACTTACCGGAGTTCATGTTCAAAAAGCACAAAAATAAAATTCCTGACCAACAGGAAACTCATGTTTTGAGTCTTAAAGAACCACAGCTAAATATTTACAATCAGTAAAGCAGTATTTGCCAGGGATGGTGAATCCACCACCTTCCCGGGCAGCACATTCCAGTGCCTGATGACTCTCTCCATAAAAAAATCTCTTCCTAATATCTAACCTAAACCTCCCCTGGCAGAGCTTGAGTCTGTGCCCTCTTGTCCTACTGGTTGCTTGGGAGAAGAGACCAACCCCCACCTGACCACAACCTCCTTTCAGGGAGTTGTAGAGGGGGATAATGTCTCTCCTGATCTTCCTCTTCTCCAGGCTAAACAATCCCACCACCCTCAGCCTCCCCGCGTAGCACTTGTGCTTGAGTACCTCCACCAGCCTTGTTGCTCTTCTCTGGACCCGCTCCGGCACCGCAATATCCCTCCTAAATTGAGGGGCCCAAAATTGCACACAGTACTCAAGGTGTGGCATCACCAGCGCCGAGCACAGGAGCAGAATCACCTCCCTGG
>NW_008672325.1:161874-170644 GCF_000695815.1 Acanthisitta chloris | reverse complement strand
TTCTATGATTCTATGATTCTATTCTATGTACCCTAAGTGCCTGCTGGCCCCTGGGTGATGCTGCACATGGGTTGATTCTATGATTCTATTCTATGTGATGCTGCACATATAACTGTGCAGCACTGGGCTTTGGGTTGGGAGATTACAGGTCTGTATCTATAGAGCTTTTTGCTTAAGTCTGTGCCTCAGGCTTGACTGCAAAATGGCATCTCTAAAAATTTACACAGGAGTTTTCCCCCTCATGAGCTTAGGTTACATGGAAGAGTATTGCTGGCACAGCTGAACTGTGAGAACACTGCCAGCCAAATAGCAATGCCAGCAAGAAGTTGTGGGCAGCTATATATGTGGTTGTGGGTATAGCTTATCCTGTCCAGAGAAATGGGCTAAGTTAAGGAGCAGAGGAGCCTTGCCAGCCTGAGTTCTCTCCCAAAAGGTGTTATCAGCACAGCTCTGTTGAAATAACCACAGTTTGAATGCAGGGATGTGCTTAGTTTTTCTGTCAAAACAATTAGCACAGAGAAGAAGTTTTTTATGTTTGGTAAGTTTTGGAATAGGAATGTAGCAATCCACGTCCCCAGAGCATGCTGTGATAAGTCTCTGCCCACTGGGATCTTCTGGGCTTGGGCCATTAGCTCTTTCAGATACACTGGCAAACTGCTGAGCTTGGAGAGGCTTTCAGGCACCACCAACCTGGGATGGATGAGAGCTGGTGATCTTGTTATATGAGGCTTCATATCCCACAGCCCCGAGTCATTCAATCCCCTGCCTGTCTCTTCACATAAGAATTTATCTTTTCTTTGAATATTTTGCCAACGGGAGATGGAGAGTAGTAGGGCCATTGCAATCCATTTCTTTGAATACTCTGTGGGATCTCAGCTTGGCATATTGCATTTTTTCATCCCAAAGAGACAGTGTGTACAAAAGCAGATGTGGAAAGCTTTTAGCATCACAGAACAACCAGAACTGCTTCCTTTGTCAGCTCCATTTAACCTGATGACACCTTTTATTATCAGTTAGCTCAAACACGGAAAACCTACACCTCTCCATCACCTGTGGGCCACAGGTATTGGGGTTCAAATTCCTCTCATTAGTCTCTCTGAGAAGTTGGGCTGATGCTTGTTGTGCATCCTGTTATTGCAGTCAGCCTAGAGACAAGTGCCAGAGCTGGCAGGAAAGGCATGTATCAGAGACAAAGGTAAATTCCTCCCACTCCACGCTTGGGTTCAGTGTACCTATTACAGTATGTGTATGCTCCTTATGCTAGACACAACGAAGGCAGAAGGTTGTAGAGAGGGACAGAAAGGCAATTGCTAATACAGAAAATTAATAGTGAAAGAATCAGTACAGTAAAGACTCACAGTGTTCACTCCGGGAAGAAAAGGTCTTCCTTCTGGAGAATTCCCTGAAGGGAGGAACAGTAGCAATAGATTTGAAAATGAAGAAGATATTAAAAAAAAAAGAAATCCAATCACATACTCTATATTTAAAAATTAAAAAGACTACCAGATGCAATTACATTCATGATTAAAAGATCTAACAGTAGCGTATTTAAATTCATTAACTTAGTCCACACTTTCCTACCCCAGGAGACCAGCTGCTCCTGGAATACAGGGCAGCAAAATACAAACTACATCTTGCTTGTATTTGATCAAAACCTTTTCGAAGTTCCAATGATCTGGCTGTTAACATCTCTTAGGTGATAATTAGGCTCTTGGGGCAGCAAACATTGTTTGGGAGAGAAAATGCACTGTGGTAACATAAGCAGTGGAGCCTTCTGCCTTGCTGAAGAGCCAGTGATTCCACTGTATAAAAAAAAGGCAGGCAAGGGCAAAATGAGGCCATTTTCAAACACAGCCTCATTTTGCCTGTGTATAGCAGCAACCAGCAGATATTCACCTCTGCGGAAACCGTTTACTTGAGGTTTTGCTCATTTCTTGCAACGTATGTTTTAAGCAAGAGATTTCAGCCTTCGTGCACTGTGGCTCATGAGCAGAGCTCTCCCAGGGAAAACAGCGCTGAATGGTTTTTCCATCACTGCTTGGCAGATATTTGATAGGAGGTACCAGCTGGGACTGAACAGGTGCTTCTCGCAGTTCCTGTCCTCCCAAGCAGGGTCCCTGATCCGCCTCAGCCTCCTGATCTCTCTGCCTCTGGAAGAGGCTTCAAGACACTTTGAGAGGTGCTGGGAAGAGCCAGAACTTCCCCATGGGATGAAGTCTGTCAGCAGAGCCAATGCACAATGATAATCTCTGTCCCAGGAGGGCACTAAATGAACAGCAGAGTCACTGACTTACTTCCTCTCTGTTATTGCCATAGGACCTGTGATGGGACAGGAACAGACTTAATTAAAGATAACTGGGAATTTCTGTTTATCGTTGCACCTGACAGGTATGTGTCCTCCTCAAGTCTTTGCGTGCTATGCCTCGTTTTGGTCTCCTCCATCCTGCAAGACAAAGCTCACCTCTTCTGGGTAATGACCTTCCTTTTCAAGAGATCTTTTAAATAATTCTGACAGTTGGAGTCTCTCCTACCCTTCCTGCACAGTCCCCCGTCATCAAGCACAAGAAACATCAAAGGCCAGAGCTGCTCTTTCAGACAGACAGCTATGCTTGTGTCTGAACTGTCAGGCTGACATTTCCAGGACCCACTTCAGGATTTTCCTCTTGTGAGTTAGTTATAATCCACGGCAGAGAGCTCTGCATCTGCTCTCCCTCCTCTGGGAAGCAGGAGTCCCTCTGGGAAGTTGCACCATTCCTGAAGAGCTGTAATTCAGCTTGAAACCAGTGCCTTTTAGACTCCAGCCTTTGGTGCCATGTAAATGTTAGTTCCTCACTGTCTGAAAATGTACCTGAAGTTCCCAGCATCTTCCCACACCACCAAGGCAGCCCTAATGATGTGCACAGGAGCAGTTTCCTGCTCTGTGTCTCTTTGTTCTAATGAAGTCAGTGGAGATGTGGCTATACCAGCAGTGCAATGTCCCACTCAAATTTAGTCCTCCTTTGTCACTGAAGGACAGGAGAGATCTATTTTATTTTGCTTTAAAAGGCAGCTGACCTCCCTTGACAAAAGTTTGAAACCCAAGAATAATTCAGGCATCACAATCACAGCTTCAGAATGTTCCCTGTTTGAGTGCTAACCTGGGAATACCTCACAACTGAGGGTATGGAGGGTAGAGCTCTTGAGGGGCTGGAGAGACACTGCCATGATTCATCTCTATCCCTCTGGTGAACAAGGACTTAGAGACAGCATTAATCAAAAAACCTGTAACTGGAACCAAAAGCAAGAATAAAACAGAGGAAAAAAATAGGGAAAAGGATGGGAAATTACAAACACTTAGCACTAACTTTAAATTCGCTAACTGTCTCTTGGTAATTCAGCTCCAGACATGTGATGCTGGATGTGTTTCTGTCTCATAACGGGATTTAAACACAGGCTTGTATTCTCATTCTGATGAACAGGAATTACATTTTTCCCTGTTATATATGGGAATGTTCATCATACATATTATATTGCTTTTCAAATGCATAGGAAGAATCCCCTTATTGCCATATTTTGGAGACAATCCTTAATAGTGCTCCAAAAGTCAAAAAAGTACATGCTCAAGTCCATTAAAACATCAGACCACTTTCCTGAATGGGACCGGGAATTCAACCTGAGCTGAAGTTACTTGCAGCAAAACTCAGACATATTTCATGCAATACCTGTGCTGTGCATGTAACCTGGAAAAAAATGGGATTATATTATGTAAGGAATTTATGGGAAATCATGAACATTTTCTTCTCTTACTAGAGTACTCAGTCCCAGAGAAAAAGGAGATTATTTTCACCTAAAAGCAAAATGCCCATTATTGCCATGAACACACACAACTTTACAGATGAGGTTTTTGATGGCCCTTGCAGAAATTGAGTGCCAAAGTCCCATACACAGAGATGTGTCTTGTATCGTTCTTATCATCAAGGAGCCTGTGAAGGCTGCTATGAGTCTTGAGATTGGGAACTGAGGATGGTGGATGGCAGATTTATGAATCACATTCCAATTTTTTAACCCAAAGAAACTTCAATACCTTTTACTACCCGTTCCCTTCACGAGAACGTTACCAGTTATCCTTGACAACCGATAGCTCCATCTGCGCTTTTATTCATCCCCAGTGAATACATGGATTTTCTTTAGCCACAGACTCTCATCTGTCTAAGCCTTGAGGAGTAGCAAAATACTCTACGAGAAAAACTCGGAATGATCCAGATGACAGGATAGGGAGGAGAAGGAAGGAAGACAAGAAAAGAGGAGCTTGAGATGAGTTGTGATCACATTTGTTAAGTTTAAATTTGATTAAATTTTTTAGATTAAATTTACAAAATTACTTAGAGTATTGAACATACCAGCCTTGAGTTCACCATCAGGTCAATCTGGTTGTAAAACAAAGGGCTTCCCTTTTGAAGGGGAGAAATAAAAAGTATTAGACATTTTCTCTTTTAAAATCAGTTTGGGCAGGAGGAGATGTTTTGCATACAAGTGACACGAATAATTCTCTTTTGGGTGAATAGCTGGGATGAGGCTAGCTGTGCATGTTATCATCCAAAAGCTTTATGTTTAGACATGTATTTGCTATACTCTGACCTTTCCTTTTCCTTTCTGTGGATAAGGTTTTCACAGGTCTTACTTAAAAACCGCATTGATTCCAAAGTGAGAAACCTTGATGAACTTTTCAAATGATTACCATCAACACAGGTGAATTACAAACAAACCAGGCCTTGTTACAGGGTGAAAGCTAAACACCTCAGAGGTCAACTGTCACTTTTAATTGACTGAACATACCTGTGCTCCGACAGAGAACTGCTGTTGTTACCAGTGTTTTTCTGGGTACCAGTGCTGACCTCTCCAGTCTGTCTGCCTTTCCACGCTTGGCCTCTTGCACTCAGCTCAAGCTGCTCCAGCCACTGTTGGTTTGCTGAAATCTTTTTCCTTACTCACAACCACTCCATACATTATTCTGCCAAATTTTCATTCCACCATGGCACAATCCAAAGCTCACTGAACTCAGAGGAAAGATTTGCACTGGCTCCTAGGGGTTTTGGCTCATACTTCACCTGCCTGCCTGCCAAATGCCTTCCTTGAAGACAAAGCAAACGCTGTGTATGAGCTCTCTTATGAAAGAGTGACAACTGCTGGGGAGGACACGTGAGGAAACACATGGGGAGAAGCCTGAGGAGACCCAGGGAGGGATAGACTGCTGAGGGCACACGGGCTGGAGACATGGTTTTGGAAGGAGGGACACCCCTGAGGGGCTGTGGACCATGGAGGACTCATTCCAGGGAATGTAGCCTGCTGGCAGCCCATGCTGGTGAGCAGCAGTGACAAGAGCAGAGTAGGACAGAAGACCAATAAAAAGTGTGGAAGAGGGGCAGACAGCAACAACTGCACCATTACACATTCTAACAATCACACTCGATCCTGCATTTGTGCCCAAACCCTAATTTAGAAGAATAATCTCTAGGTAAAGTAGGAACTTTCATCTCCATGTTGTTTCAATGCCAGGCCTTTCTCAGAATGGGACAATCAGGATCCCAGTAATGATACCACATTTCCTGCAAAAAGAGCAGATACGTTTAACTGAGGACGTGTGGACCCTTCCCAACTAATGATCAAAGAAATCTTTTGAAAATCAGCTGGACCTACTTTGCTTTCTGTGCCCCCACCAGTTCCCTTCAGCTGTGTCTACACTATCAGATCCAGCAAGTCTTATCCAGGTGGGATAACCAGTTTGTTCTGAGGTCCAGGGGTGGCCTAGCCAGCCCATGCTCTGGTTTCAGTGGGCTGGAGGAGATCTGTGGGCTGCTCCAGGCAGTACCTTGTTAACAGGATCAGGGTACAAGGGATTGCCACAGAACACACGTATCACATAACTTAGACAGAAACAGAATGACAAACAGGACAATCTGAGGGAAAAAGGCCCAAACCAAAAAACTGTCAAACCTTGTTTATAGAGCCAAATACTGTTTTCTCCACAGAATCATGTCTTACTTGCATTATCACAACATCAGCCTTCTGGGCTCAGTTTTTCACCTGGACTTTGCTGATCTCATTGCCTTCCACAGTAGCACTGGGAACTCTCAACTGTTCAACAGCACCAAGAAAACTAAACACTTGCTCCTTGCTAATCCATTAAGAAGCTAAAAGGTAGAAAACAAAAACCTTAGCAGAAAGTTGGGGCCTCTCAGTTCAGTCAGTGCTCTGCCAGTCTGTCAGTCTACTCATGTGGCATTTACTGATCCTAAATTCCTGCTTTTCCACATGTACATGCAAAGTGGGGTTTATACTGTTTGTGGCTGATGGTTATAAAAGCCAAAAGATTTATGAATTGCCAGATTCATGCATTTCGAGAATTTGACTGAAAACCACTGGACCAGCTGAAAAATTCCACCACATTAAGCTGACCTCATTCTGCTTAACTCCAAGTACTCTGGCAGCAGCGCCCAGGATCCTTCCAGCTCCAAGTCATTTGCTCTAGTAACTACAGGAAAGCTGTGGGAGGTGTCCTCTGCCAAAGCTCCTTCCCTCCCAGCAGTGATGCCTCTGTTCATCAGTGAGCAGTCATGATTTCTGTTAGTTGTGGCCCAGTTCTGCTCTATTTTAGGATTTCTAGAAGCTGTTAAAAACTAATATCCTCTCACTCCCTCCTCCTAGAATCTCATTTATCACTCTGCCTCCTGCACAGTTACACTTCTCTCTCTCTTAGCTGGCAATTTCTCTTCTATGGTATAAATTTTGGATGACCCTAAGGGGTTGCAAGCACATGGGTGCAGTGGACCAGACTACATAGTGACAGGGAGAGACTTATGCAATCAGGACTGCTAGGCAGGGGGGAATTGTGCTAATTAGAAGGAAAAAGAACAGTAAATAGCGAGAGGAAAAATGCACAGATCCTCAAGCTGGAGCCCCCAGCAGCAGCAGAGCTCCCTGTGATCTGTGACCCTCTGAAACAGGGCTGTGAAATGCACTGAGTTAGTAATAGATAATCCACTCTCCAAGTGTAGTCAGTGTCATGTCTGCTGCCTTGTGGTATTTTTAGTACATTTTTACAACTGTTTGCACTACAGTCACCATAATTACAATGTGTCAGTGAACTTGACTTTGCCTTGTCCTATAAATAGTTCTACTGTTAATGAAGCTTGATAATCAAGTTGTGTCTCAAATGCCACTTGGTTAGCCATGGAGTGGTGCAAGGACAAAAACAGTGCATCTAGAGAGTTTGCAAATATGAAATAAGGGAAATATTTGGCTTACAGAATCTGCATAATAAGGAGTGAAGCCTAAGACAGCGTGGCTCGATGATCAAACACCAGGCTGCATTTGTTGGACCAACATAAGAAGTTCTACCTGTGCTCTCAGTGCACCCACACATGACTGCTTATCTCATTATAGGTATTTTTAAAGATAAGCAAATGCTGACTACAAATAAGATGTGGAACTAAGAATAGGCATCTGGAAGGGCAAGTAGTAGGGGAAGAAAGGAAGTTTTTAAAAACCATTGGATTAATAGACTACATTGTCTCTCTCTGGAACTAAGAATAGGCATCTGGAAGGGGAATTAGTAGAGGAAGAAAGGAAGTTTTTAAAAACTACTGGATTAATAGACTACATTGTCTCTCTATGTCAACTAAAGTTACTGAGGTCTTCCACATGAACAGCTCAACTTTGCCCTGAAATACCTATTTGTCTGCATGCACAGGCCCAAGGAGGAACTTGGAAACCCTCTTCCAGGGCAGCTGCTTTCTCAAGTTGGACTCCAGTGAAGAAAATTAATCTCTTCAAATCTAACAGGGGCTTTTTCTCACAAGTGGCACCAGTCTTGATACACTGACAACCCACTGGTTCAAAAAGTCCCAGAACACACCTGCTCCTGGGACTGTCATTTGGTATCAAGCATTTGTATGCTGTGAAACACACTGATCACCAACCTGCTCTGCCTCCAAGCACTATGGCACACCCCTGGATACAGCCAAGAAATGTGTAGTACAGGCCAAGAAAAGGCCAGAGGTAGCTGCTGAATTCCTCTGATCCCAAATCTGCCTTAGGCCTAGTAGTAAACAGCAGTAGTACAAAAGTTTGGTTAAGTTTACAGGCTGCCATGGGCCCCTGTGGATCAATAAAGCACACAGAGCATGCAGAGAAACCCACTCCTACTCCCTTAAATTAAAACTGGGGAGCCACAATGCAAACTCCAGGATGCAACAGGGCTTTCCTCTGCTGAGATGGTAATTCAGGGAACAGTTGCACTGCTCTAAGTCCCTGCCCTAGAACCAATGCAGATCAAAGTGAGCACCACAAGACTCCAGGCTGTGTCTGGAAGGGCAGTGGAGGGGACACACTCTACACACACAGCACTCACCAGGTGCTGAACCACTATGTGATGTCTAACACCACAAACATTTCTGAGCCCCCCACTCCATGAACAGCTCACTCTCTTGCTTTCAATCAGTCTTCCTCCTTCTTTTTGTGCACATTGACATACAAAGAGCAAACAGACTAAGCCAAATTTTCTCTGCTCTTATCTCATGACTGAAATTTTCCTTGCAGCTCACTAATTTTATTCTCTCAGGTATGAGCATTCCCAGCAGCAGGTTTCCACCAGCAAATTAGACAAGCTAAATTACTGGAAGTTTATGTAAGGATAAAGAAATAAAGACCTCAAACACCTTGTAGACTTTTCTCTTCCTCAAATCAGTAGCTTGTTTATCCTAATAATAATAAAGCAGGCAGAAGGATGCAA
>NW_008672325.1:149338-161858 GCF_000695815.1 Acanthisitta chloris | reverse complement strand
CCTGCTACTTTGAGGTACTAAAATCAAAACCAGAAATCCTGGCTTTGAAACAACATACACACGGAAACACAAGAAAACTTTTATATGTATGGTTTTCTAATTTCGGAACGCCCATGTGCAATGTGAGCTGCTTAGCAAATTGAGCCAGGAAATACATTAATTGAAAGCTAATTTAGGGCAGAACTATTTTACCTCTTGTTTGAAACTGTTCCACCAGGTTATTCCTCTGCAGCAAGGCAGAACATTTTGGAGAGGAGAGTGAGCTCACTAAGGAGAAGACAGAAGGGAGGAGATTTTGCACTGTGGGTTTTCGGCTAAAATGGAAAGGAAGCTATTTCTGGTGAAGTGGACTCTCCCACACACATGATTAATGGATAAACTGTGTAAGAAAAATGTCTCCATCTCAAGGCGGACCCAATTATGTTCTGCATTAACTGAAACATATGGGAACATTTCAGTATAAACAAAAACTGCACTGTATGAGCTTTTTTCTATGAGCTTTCCAGTTCATTTAACCCTTGCTATGGTGCACATTAAGAACAGCCTGAGATTACTGGTGTAACGCTCCACTGAGTATTTTTTTGGCTCAGATAAAGCAGAAGTATCTCCCAGATTTTATATTGATAAACTGGAAGCCTACTTGCATTTCCAAACCCTGTAGACCCTTTCCTTTATGCCAAATTTTCCAGCTGAAGGAGGTGGATGTTACAGCAGGCTTCCCCAGAGTATCCATATTGAACCAAAGCCAATTTTTTGAACAGAAGGATGGCAATATTGTAAAGTCATTGATGAGAAAGATTATACAAAGTGTTATTCACATGACCTTTGGCTCCCAGATTACTTGTCTGCTTCTGAATATGCTGATGCTCTGTAATTCCTTGATTTTGCTCCCTTTTCCTGACTGTGCCCTTTCACCTTCATGCTGGGATTCCAGAAGCACTTTTTCCTGGTTGCAACAGTGAACACCAGCAGTTGTGGTTAATCAAGAGACTGAAATTTTTGCTGAAGTTCATGCACCTCTGGGGTTCCAGAGCAGTGAGCCACTGCCTTGCCCTTTCACCTCCTTGCTTTCCCTGCCAAGACCTGTCCTGTGGAAATGATCAGCTGACCCATCACTTTTTTCATCAGGTAGATGAGGAGCTACTAAGATTCAGACAATTTTCTGATGTTAACTACTCTACTTATGTTTCATTACTAATGTTTACTATGTCACCGAGTTTACTTTTCTCTTTGAAAGTTCACTGACATTAAATTAGTGAATGCACCTCCAAACTCTCACATCCTCCTGTCTGCCAAAACAAGCAAACACCAGAAGCTCGGACATAGCTGTAATGGAAAGCTTTGGGTTTATATTTTCATATAGTGTGTGTGGCAGGAAAGAAGACTCCCAAATCAAAGTGAAAGGTCCTTCTGCCATGGAAAACATCTTTCCAAGTCAGTGGCATGGTATTAAGTGACAGGATACACACTGATATTAATTTCCTGACCAAATCTCAGTGAAATTGAGAGCTTGTTCATCTCACTGTCATTTGCAGAAAATAAAACCACAGAAGATTATTGCAATTTTGACTTCTGGATTAACAGGGGCCATTGGGCTCCTATGACTTAATTGTTCCTTGAATTCAGCATGTATTCTTGAAAGAACTGTATTTCAATTGAACATTGTCACCAATGCTCAACCCAGTACAACAATGAATTTTCTACCATGTTTAGCCTGACTTTGTCCAGCTTTAGTCTATTAGTCTGTTGCCAGCCTCCTGTTCTCCTTACAGACTGCAAATCAATGGCCCTTTAGACTTCAGCTTGAACCCAACAGATTGTGCTCTTCAAGCTTTTCTGAGGCCTGGTTTCCAGTCTTTTCCTTTCACATAATTTTCCATTGAATTCTCCCTATTTATTTTCTGCCTTCTCCAACTGTGGGCACCAGAATGGAGGAGGGCGAGTGAATGCTACACTCAAAGCTGCAGGAGACGTAGTCACAACTCCTTGGTGGATATTTGTTGAGTACCTGCACTATAGCTCACAGAGGAGGATCCTGGCAGCAGACCCCCCACCACTCCCTGGCCCTCTTCAGATGTTGTTAGGATGAGCCTCTTGCTCCTATGTTTGGGATATAAAGACTGTTCATAAACTGATCCCAACTCAGCAAACAGATTGCTGTTCTCAAACAGAGTATACATGAAGTAACTGTAATGATGGAAATACTGACAGGGATATTCTGGACAAATTTCACATTCTGTTACGCAGGGAAACAAGGAGCTGAAATTGCTCAGGACTGAAAATGAGATGTTACAGCACTTCGCTTCTGGATCAGGAGTTCAAATCAGATGGAGGAGGGTAATGAACAAAGCCTCATTATCATCTAGCAGCCACTAATGAGTGTCAGGAAATAGATGAATACAGGACTTTGCTGACTAGCAGTGGCAGCTCCTATTTTAGCAAGAGCTGTCTTTGTTAGAAAGTCTGGAAAAAAAAGCCAAAATTCTGAAGCCAAGTAATCCTCGGGTACAAAATTCTTGCAAGATGGCAACTGAGGGGCAGTGACTTTGTTCTTTGGCTCATGTGCTTATAACCAGACTGGGAAAACAGTAAGGGGAAGCAGTTAATGTTTAGTTGCTGGTAAGTCA
Organism: Acanthisitta chloris; assembly: GCF_000695815.1. Taxonomy (NCBI): domain Eukaryota; kingdom Metazoa; phylum Chordata; class Aves; order Passeriformes; family Acanthisittidae; genus Acanthisitta; species Acanthisitta chloris. The sequence goes on along the minus strand of NW_008672325.1, from coordinate 159,231 downwards.
TTTTGTGCTCCAGTCCAGGGTGGCTGCCATGGGCAGCAGTCTGACTGAAAGCCACGGAGGGGAAGATGTGCCCAACTGCCCCCACTGAGTCAGCAGCAGTGGTGTCTTCTGAGGAAACCCATGGCACAGCTGCTGGTGCTGCCCCAAGTTGGAAAGTTCAGAAACCTACAGGCCTATGCAATCATCAGCTTTGATAATGTTAATTTGTCTGGCTGGGAGCTCAGTGTGTAGCTGTCCTCCAAGCCACAGTCTCATGAAGGTAATTGCATTCTCACTTTTAAAGAGGACTTTCACTACATAAACAAATGTCTTTTGCAAAGGTCTGTGACACAAATGAGTGTGCCCGTTCTCCTTCCAAGGCTGGACTGCCCTGACAGTGGCATGACTAGTGCCCCTCCCTCTCCCTCTGGGTGCTCTGCCCTCACTGTTTGACTGCCTGAGAGGTTTTCACCCTTTTTCCTAGACATGTCTTCCTCTTTGGCTATTTTTTTTTCCTGCATGAAGCACAAGCCCAGTAATATTCAAGATGACAACTGTCAGACCTACAGTGTTTCAGTCAGCGAAAACACTGCTGAAATGATTTTGCTTGTCCCTGATCTCCACTCCTGTCAGTTCTAGTACTTTTCACACAGTTTGAGTTCACTTTCAAATGTGTCATCTTGGCTGAGGCAGATTCTTTGGCCTCAGAATTACACCCAGACACCTTAAATCCCTAAATTCTCGCACTCTGGAGCAAACCTGCTGCTAAGGAGAAGCCTTGCTCTGTTTGCAGACAGAAGGGCTGGCTGTCCTACTCCACCTAACTCCCACAGATGCCCTCTGTGTGAGGGTGAACAGAGGAAAGGACCATGTGCTGCACTGCTCTGCCATGCCTGGCTGTTGGCAGCAATGGTAAACCAAGAGAAATAGTGTCAGGGCAATTCCTGGGCAGAGGAGCCTGGCAGGAAACATGTGGGTGAGCTGTGCTGCCCAATTTGAAGCAGAGGATGGCAAGCAGAGGGAGAGCACACAGAGCCCCTGTAACTCTGCTGGAGCAGTGGGACAGGTCTGGGAAGAGGAGCAGAACTTTTCTAGTTATTAAAAGAATCTTCTTATAACCTTTTCTCCATACTCCTTAGTTAAACTTTCCTTGATGACCTTCCCCACTCCTGAGGCATGGTGTAAATCACAGACATAAAATAACACAGGGTTTTGCATGAGCAAGCATTTCTCCACAGCGAGTCCAACTCACTCCCTGGGTAACTGGGGCTATTAAGAAGTTAAATCCTTCAAACTACTGTGGTGAACAGCAGCACTTGACATGGTGACCCCAGACTGGAATAATCTCGGATTCTGATCTAGTTAAACATCCTTGTCTAATAACCACCTCAGGCTGTCAGATTGCAAAACCTGGAAAATAAAGCAGCATCATCATACAAAAAAATCTTGCTCATGTCATTCCTGGCTAAGAACCTGCTCACCTTGAGCTGCCAGGTCAAACGGGCAGGCAGGAAGAGCTGGGGGTATGGATGGCCAGGCAGGAACAGACAATTAGGCTGCAGTTTGTCTCTGAATGAAACCAACTGCCCTTCCATTGCTCTCAGCACTTTTGTTTCCATCTTACACCTGCTCTGTAAGGTGTGCTCCTCTGCTCACTGAGGTTTATTGAGGGTGGGAGCTGGGCTGGCTCAGGCCTGCCAGGCTTCACATCTGTGCTCACCGCCTGGTTCTGAGAAGGATTTAGATTATTTTATTCTGGAGTACACACAGGAAATCCCTGGATAGTGACATTTGGAAAAGGGCTCAGGAAAGGCTGTTCTCTGCAGGCCTGGGAGCACACGAAGCTGCATGCTGCCAGCATGTTTGTGCAGAGAATGCAGGATAAACAGGAGCCTCCACGCAGAGCAATGGCACATGTCAAATGATCCCTAGAAAGCATGGGAAAACTAAAGAGCAGGACTTCTGAAATAAATAATCAAAAATGAGAAATCTGGAGTAAATGAGTAAATAAACTGGGACCACACTCAGGGATGGAGAAGGATTCATGACCACTGGTGGTACGTCCCATTGGCGGTGCCCCTGTTCCCCGCATCTCACTCTTCCTCTTTAAAATGCCCTGTCAGCAGATTAGCCCTTTGACAGCTGCTCCCAGCCCTGCCAGGCTTGGTCAGGATCTGCCTTGCTGTAAGACAGGGACCTGCAGCACTGGAGAGCGAGGCTGGACCAAACTCAGGGCACCCACTGGATGCTGGGGCCCCTTGGAGGGCAAGACCCCAGGGCACCCCCTTGGGCTCCCATCCCACTTCAGTCTCATGCCAGTCACAGCTCAGTGTCAGGATGGGAAAATTAGAGCATTTGAGGTTCATTTGCTGCACGACAGGTGTAATATTCAGTCATTAAGAGGCCTTTCTTTTGCTTTTCAACAGCGGCAGCAGTTCAAAAAAACCCTTAAAATTCCTTTTTCTGTGCAACTCCTAAGATCTGCAACTATACACACCCAATCACACCCAGTCCTGGATGGGATCCAGAAGTGTCAGCAGCAGCCCCAGGGTTAAGTCCCTTCACTTCTTACTGACAACAATAGTCTAAAGCTCCCCATGCAACTCTTTGTTCCATATCCTCTACAATGAGGCCGAATGAGATCCCAGGGCATTCCACAGCGATAATCCAGCAGCCTGTAACTTGCCTGAGGGTCTGTAAATTAACATTTGCAGTGACTGGGTAGGTAAAAAACTTTCCTCAGAGCCATTTTTGGCACTGCAACACCCATCAGATCCTCAAGCATTCCCGCAGTGGCCACCCATTGCGTAATGTTTATCACAGCCTTGTACTTTGGTAGAGATCCAGTACATGATTCCTCCTACCGTGGCCACATTTTTCTGGACTTCTATCACTTCATTTTCTTATAGATAAATATCCCACCCTACAGCCTATTTTAATGCAGAAATCCCAGTATTCCTAACAAGTTTTTAGTCTATACTAGGCAGGAACAACCACCTCCTCAACAAAACCCAGCAACCTTCATGTAGTTGATTTAATTTCTTGTGACACACTTGCAGTTTCTGTCATTTTGCCTCTGGCACTGGCATCCAGCCACAGCAGTGAGTCACTGACAAATCCACTTCAAGGGTTAAATTTACATGTTTTACATAATGAGTACACACATTTTTCAGTTCCTACTAATTAAATTCATTGAGTCTTCTGTGCCTCCACTGTCACTATGTAAATGGAGGCAACCTACCATTGTTGAGAGAGGCACAAGGTTACTGGGTCCAACCCTCTGTCAGTCACTCTGGAACACAGCCAGGCCTGTGCAGGGCTGCTGAGATGGCCCAGACACTACAGCACCTCTGAGAGGGCAGAAGGATAAAGTATATTGGAAAAATAATAGTCCCTTCCAGATCTGTCAGGGACCAGTACTGTCTCTGTGCAAGCTGGAAGCATCAGGACCTCACTATTTGCCACTTGCTGGCTGCATTAAAATAAAATTTCCTACTTCAGTTTCCCTTGCTTGTCTCCAGTGAAATTCTGTGCTTGGAAACTGTCAGAAAATACACACTCTTGCCTCCCAACATCTGCACATTTCTAAATTCCTCCTGCAAAACGTTCTCTTCCCTGAGTGTCCTGGTTCCCGAGGAACAGAAGGTACTGAAAAAGCATGAAAAGGCAGCAAGCTCTGGAAAGGATTGGTTTGGAGGTATTTCACCTCAGGCTTGTCAGACTCCTGAGTGGCAGAAAACGCAGTGCAAACCAGAGACACACTTATAAGAGAGTGACAGAAAGAAAACACTGCCAGCTTCCAGGGAGAGACAATGTCTCTGCCTGTCTCTGTACACCTCTCTCTGTATAGTCTGATCCTGACTGGCATCCCCTCTCTCTGCTGGCATTTAAACAAGCTGATATATGTGATCTTTAAATTACTGAGCCCCTTCTGACAGTCACAATTCTCTGGAACTGCTGTGTGAAGGGAAACATCAAGTGACCTTGTCTTGCTCCTTGCAGTCCTGGGCAGATTTTGCTGCTCCAAGGCTGCTCCAATGCCCCTCTAACCTGTGTTCACAGGAGAGCTGGCAGATCTGGGGAGCAGCAGGAGACAAAGCTCAGCTGGCACAGTGGCACTGTGTCCAATGCACTGTCAGGGGCTGCCCAGGACAGCCCAGACTCTGTTGGGAGCATCCCTACTTGCAGCCGATGGTTAGGGAAGACAAAATTCTTCTTAAATAGACTTCTTGCACTCCAAATGGCCACGGAGTATTTTGCCTCCTTACCAAGCACTTCCTCACATGGTTTTCAAGTTATATTTCTGTACCTCTGAAACACTGGCTGAGGAAATAATAATCTTACCTTTAAATTAATGAAGCAGCCAGGATCACACAGGGATATCAAAGCCACCACAAGACAAATCCAGGTCAAACAGGAAAAGGAAAAGAGAGAAAAAACACAGTTAGATTTGTATTTCACTATGAGCATGCAAGCTAAACAGGAAAAAAAAGAAGACATTTTAATTCAATTTAGATTGCTTTCTCCAAGCAAAAGACAAAGTAAAAACTATGGAGCACATGAAATAGAGTGACACAAAGTGCTTTTGTCAGTGGATAAAGATTTCAAAGATTTATGCAAATAATTTTCACCAGCATTCCTTCCTGACACTGATTTGCTGTCATCAAAGGAGTAACAGGAAGATCTTTTATGTACTATGAAATTTTACACACACACCATTCCAGCAGAAGTACTGGGTGCAGATAGAGATAAAAGGTAGGTGTGTATCAATACATCTGTCTCCACACACTCAGCAGCATTAAGCCCTTGGCAAAGCTCCAGTTCAGCCCACTGCATTTGCCATTTTATCCCAGAGCCCCAGGCAGAGTTCTGACATCCAGCCCCTTTTCTCACTATTAGGGGGCTACTTCCGACATAAACCATGGAAAAGGCTTTGGAGACCTGTTAATGCTAAAAAAAACCCCATAAAACACTACAAGTTTGGTGCAATGAAGGGATAAAAAGGGGAGGGGAATAATTATGTGCAAGCAAAGAAACAAAGACTGTTCTAAAGCCACAAATTCTGTGAGTTTCCTGGGGAATTTATCAGTGAGACTGAAAGGTTTCCAGTACTACTGAAGGAAGCAAGCAGGAAGCAAGCTCAAGTCCTTTAATTGCTGCATCATTAGTGCTCCAACACTGGTAAAAGGTTTGACATGAGTGTCCATGAATAAAGGAAAAAGCCCAATCAAATGAGAAATTCTATCTCACATCACCTGTGTCCCCCCCCTTGCCTACAAATAAATGCAATGAATTTGGCATGGCATGTTTGAATTATTTTTATGTTTTCCATTTTCAGTGATGATGAAAATTAAAATCATTATTTATTTAAATATTAAGAGAAACCTTTTCTGGGAGTTGCAAAATCAAGTTTGCTTGAATATGAAAAACATTTAACAAAAGCTCCAACGCTTGACCCTAAATGGCACACAAAGAGATGTTCTTCCAGAGAAATTAAGGCCATGATATAAGAAAAAAGACCACTGACAGATACAGAAAGCAACTGTAATGTTCTGGTGTAGTAAAGCATGTGTGTCTACCATGGTGGCTGGAGGAAGACATTCACTCCCTGTTCATTCCAGCCTTGCAGGAACATGTTAACAAAACACCTGGTCCAGCTCAGTTGGGCTCTGATTGCTCACTATTGCCTCCGAGCTAATTAGCCCAATATGCTGCCTTGGCACCTCTGTGCTGGCTCCAGTTCACAGGGCAGGAACACTGTGATAGCAAAGAGCCTCCTCTCCTCCCCCAGGCCTGAGAAACTGTCCCTGCAGCCACGGAACACGTGTGGGGACAGGCAGCAGATGAGTTTCAGTGATGATGCTGGTGTTCTCTCATCATGAGGCTATGAGAGAAACCAGGGCCTTCTGCCAGAGTATTCTTCCATCCACCTTTTTTTCTGTTTATGCAAAAAGACAGGGAGGAAATGAAATCTTGGATAAAGTCACTGTGCTGAAGGACCCAACAGGGCGGAGAGAACATAGCTCTAAATGAATTCCAGTTATGATCTCATCCCTCAGTAACTACTGAGCAAAGATGAATGAGAATGAGCAAGGGCAAGTGTAACAAGACAAACATCTCATACAGTCACAGAAGTAAGTGGGAACATGAACTGTCTCTGACTTTCACCCCAAAACCTTCACAGGCTGTCTGTTACTGCCTTGACACTCACCCATGCATTGAATTCAGTCAGTGAATTTAATCTTTGATACAGCAGCAAGAATGGAGGAAAGCGGTTCAAAAAAGACATGGTAAGTTGAAGAGTGAGCCCTGTAAGGCAGAAGTCCAGGGTCTGGAGCTTGGATAAAGAGTTGGTTTGAGGGCTCTTCCCTCCCACTGACATCTGCCCCCAGGTAGTTTCTTGTCTCTGGGTTGGGAGGAAAACTGCTGGTTCAGCTGCTGTCTGAAAGAGATAGGGAGTTTTGCAAGAACTTCTTCCATAAGATTATTTATCTTTTCTTCTGTCTCAGCAGGGCCCTGTAGCTCCACTTCCCCATGGGGAGCTGGAATGAACTATGGAGCACAAGTCCTCTCCTGCGGGGCCTGGAACACGACACAGAAATCACAGAAATTTACTCTCTGTATTTCTAAGATACTGTGATGCCTGGAGGTACAATATTAAGGCTGCACTAGAGAATCAGCAGAAGAAGAGTCCTGCACAACTAACTCCAGAAAAAGATCCCATTTTCTAGGTGAATACATAATGCTTTGTTTCTTTCCAGTTTGGCTTCCAGTTATGGGCAATACTACACTACTGGAAGATTACACATAAAGGCAAATTGAAATTACTAGTGTTTATTCCCATGCCAAACACTGCTGTGTGAACATGTTTGCTTATAAAGGTAACAACATATATGATAATGTCTTGACACTTAAGAGCATCTCCTACTGCAGGGCTGGAGGAACCTCAAGAAGATCTGTAGAACTAGCCCTGCAGCATCCTTGAGAAACTGGCAAAGACTAATAATTTCAAAATGCAGGCAGGAAAGCTGAGGCCTAAGACAGCCATAATTCAAGATACACAGAGGTGGGTACATAGCTGTCAGCAGCAAAGCCCTCTCCCAGCCCTGGCTTTGGTCAGGCTCTTGGTGCCTGTTGGTGCTGATGCCACATGCCAAGCACATAAAGGGCAGTCAGACTGTGGCAAGGGGCTTGGGAAGGAGGGAAGGGTAAGATATGGTGGCAGCTGAGACCTGGTGCTGTGACCAACCCTGCTGCCTGTGTTCCCACCACATACAGCTTCCCCTGTGACCACCCTTGCGATGAGACCAGGAGCTGTGAGCCCTTGGAACAGATACATTGCTCTCAGTGCATCCTTGATGCTGTCTGGGTCATTACCTACCAGCTGTAAATGAGTAGCTGCATTTAGGAAAAGGGTGATCCTTGTCATGATGGAGCTCAGCTGAAGCTATTTTAAGCATCATCACTGCATTCCTCTAGTCCTGCCACACATGCCAGCACAGGTATTTATACTGCAGCCTTGATCCCAAGAGGACTGTAGCACAGCCATAAAGATGGCTGATGTATCAAAGGGACTTTTAATTTTTTTAAAATCTTGAATGGCATGGTACTGATGGAAATATGTTCTGCTACTAGAGATGAACTGAAGATAATATGGTTTGTATGCAGTTGGACGTGCACTCTGTCTCCAGCCCTTGCTCTTAAACAAGAAAGTACTGCTCTCTGTCTGCTGCACTTCACTCCCTGCTGAGCCCAGGGCAGATTCCAGCCATTCCAAAGCTACAGACAGTTTTAAGGGTCTAAGATCCAAGGACATAAAAACTCAGATTTCCTTTTAATTTATTTCCTTTTACCCCGTGCTGATGGGCAGAGCAGCTTCTATCAGCAAAAATAAGAGCATCACCCAGTAAATCTCTTTTCAGGGGTCAACATGAGAGCACAGAACAATTGTCTAGGGAGAGCAAGATTATTTGCTTAATTCAAAACCACTTTTTTCTCATTAGCTGGCAGAGAAAGGGAAGAGAGAAGGAAAATCAATAAATATAATAACTTTAATAACAATCGCATAGGGAAAAGTTGAAATGAAGTTAAATAAATGAAGTTTAATAATGATTTTTAATTACAGGGGCTTTCATTTCAGTTTTCAAATGGATCTTAAAAACCTTGCCCTTAGAAACCTCACTGTATTTATGAAATAATGAATAATTCAACACAGCTGCAGTGTTGTGCAGTGAACACAGCCCTGATGGTAATAGCATTGCTGTGATCAATCTGTGGAATGCCTTTCTTTAAAGTTCCTACATCTGGCTGTTAATACAGCTCTGAATCACAATGCCTTTTGCAGGCCCTAATTTTGTGGAGAGATGCATGGAAGCAGAACTGAACTACTTCCTAAGCTTGCCAACTTACAAAGGCTGAATCGCTCCATGCGACGTCTCGCTCAGGGCCGGAGTCGGAAGCATGAAAGAGTGGTCTTGGAAATTACAGCAGGATGGATCTTGATTGTTGGCTTTGGGCAGGGAGAGGAGAACACTCAAGAATGTGCCTGCAGGAGGAAAGCACTTGGATGTGCCCTGGCATGCCAGCTGAACAAGTGAGAATTTTGTCTCTCCCACGACAATTATTTCTGGAATCTTACAAATGGTAAATTGTTCTTAAGCTCTGAAGAGGAGAGTAAAGCAAGAGAAGCTTCCTGCTCGATTATCATACCAGAAGCTTGCCCCAGCCCCTTTCTTGGAATATCCCTCCACCATCAGTGTACTGAAGGACTGTTTGTTTGCATTCAGTGAGGAGAAAGCTACACATTGCTGCAGTGAACTCCCCACAGGCTGGTGGGACAGTCAGCAAAGCACCAGGGATGTACAAATCCTTAAGCATAAAAGAAATGAAAGGACTAGCAACACAAAACAGCAACAACAAAACAACTTCCAAAGAACCGACAACAAAGGCATCCAAACTTCAGAAGGAAGATTTCCAGTGAGTGACAGAGTTCTCACTGTGTTTCGTGACAGGAAGACAGGACATGGCTTTCAAGTTCTGCCTTAACCAGAGCAAAGCAATGACTTGAGAGTGTATCGTCTGCACTTTATGCTTTTGTTTTTAAGGAACTGCAAAATGATTAAGAAATTGTGTCATGTTGCATATTAACCCAGCTTTTCAGTGGATTCTTAACTCTGTGGTACATTCAGGGACAAACTCAAGCCACTTAACTAATCCATGCACATCCATCTGTGGCCACTTGGAAGCTCAGGTGGAGATGTGATGCAGACTGTGCTCTGTGAACAGCCATGTGGTTCAATAACTTCATTCACATGATCTGTTTCACTAGGAAGCTGATGTGCAAAATATGCTCATTCATTCTGACTGGCAGGTTTGGGGTGCCTTGAGGCAGACAGGAGGGGAAAATAGGGTGTGCTTGTAGCTCCTGGGGTTCAGAAAACTACTCACAGCTTATTAGCAAATGGTGTTTTTTCTTCTTGTTCCTCCTTGAAATGGTAAATGTTTGCCATGCAGCAGTGCCAGAAGCTGTGCTGTCTGAATATACATCATTTTGTAAGTCCCTTCCAAAACCACATCCCACAAGCACCAGGTGAGGAGGAGTTTAGACTTCTTTCAGATCCCACTTGTGGGAAATCCCACAAATCTTCAGTTTTGCTCAAATTCAGCCAACTCATTCCTTTCAACTCACTTTCTTGACAACTAAACAAAAAGGCCCTTCAAAATAACTTGTACACTTAACTTTCAATCTAAATTTTAAAGGATATCTAGAATGTACTTAGGAAATATTCAAACAGTAATGGCCTTTTCATTTAGGGCTAATCCTAGGGAAAAGCCTTAGGTCTCTCAGGAGATTTCAGGTTTTATTAGTCATTTGGAAATTTAGACATTTTAATGTAATTCAGAAAAAAAGCTTT
>NW_008672325.1:132582-149326 GCF_000695815.1 Acanthisitta chloris | reverse complement strand
CTGAACCCAAGAAAGAAGTACTGTGAAAGCTTACCAGGCAGCAGAAAAAAATATCCTGAACAGCCACAGGAAAGAAATCCGTGCTAAGAGCCCTTTAGGCATGCTGGAGGGGGATGAGAAGAACTGGCTTTGGGGTGGCATCTATCAAGACATCCCTGTGGCTGACTCAGAGGCTTCTGCAGTGCTTCCCTGTGAGGAGCTCGGAGGTATCCACACACTGGGAGGGAGGAGAGACTGTGGCTTTGGATCCTTCCCTAAAGGCACCAACATTGGACCACCAACTCCAGCAGGGGAGCAGGAGGGAGAACAAACTGTATTCCCCACAAAGATTTGGGAGTTAACCATTTCTGTTACATTTGCAGTGTCTCATGCTAGCAAAACAGGATTTCCTCTGTTACAGGGGCAGGAATATAATCTCAGTCCTGAAGTTTGATAGGTAACTTTAAGAAAAGATTGGAAATGCTTCATTTTCCTTTCAAAATTTAAAAAGAAAAAAGCAACAAAAAGCCTAACAAAGTAGGATTTAAAAATTAATCCTGCTTTAGGTGTTGGGCTTACTTGCCTCCTATGTGAAGTCACTGTTAAAGTCCAGGGAATGGTTTCAAAGCACAGGAGACTACACACTAGCTGGTAAATTCTGTCATCAATTGGGGATCTTACTGTTAGAGTTTGGGTGTGATATTCATAAAATACCAATGAAACCTCTCTTAAATGCTAATAGGAGAAATGACTTTCTAGCAAGCCTTCTGTGTTGACGACAGCGAGTGAATTTTGCTGCAGCTCCCCTCAAGAGCTGATCCAAGTGCCTTTCAGCCAGAGTTTTAACCCTACAAACCACAGCTGTGATACTCCATCCCCTAAGTCACTTACCCAGTGATGCACACCCTGGGCACAGAGCTGACTGCCTTTTACATTTAAACAGACCCCTGTATTAAAGAAACCCTAGTAGCACATCCGTGGAGTCACCGAGACAGTGCAAAGCTCCGAAGCTCCAAGGTGCTGGGAAAGCTGAAGTGCTGTATCACTGGCAAAGCAAACATTCATTTTACAGGAATGCAAACTTCTGTAAAACTGCCTTTAGATGGAAGTGGAGTACACAAAAACTGCTGCTTGGGAGGCAAGCTTTGGTTCCGCAGCACCAGCTTCTCTGCAACCCGATTCTTCTTAGCCAAAGAGAACAAAAAGCAGAACAATCTTGATTGAACAGATTTTGTTTTGTTTCCTTTTTCTCTTTCCTTCCAAAGAATTGCTGATGTCAAAAAAAAAGTCAAAACACAATTAGGGAGGCCTTTCCTATCCTTCTGTATGCTTTCTGACAGTATTAAATCATTAACTCCCAAATCAGTTTCAGAATGATGACAAATAAATGGGAAAAAAAAGTACCATCAGGAATATGGAGCTGACATGGCTAATGCTCAGTTTGAGCCTTGGTTTCCTGATTTTGGTGGGGTATCTGCACATACTCTGGCACTCTCCTGAGAGATGGTGGACTGCTCACTTCAGATCTACTCTAATTTTGGTGCTTCAGTAGAGTCCAACATTACATGACCCAAATGAATGCTGCAACAATCTGCAAATAGCAATCCTAATACTACAAACTCCTTAGATTTTGTGAAATACAAAGACAGACATTGTCTTTAAGGGAACTCTGCAGGTTTCAGCCCAAGGGTAGCACTAGTGCAGCAAAATCAAGCACAAACCTGACCTACCACAGTGTCTGACTTTGCTTGCAAGGACTCTGACAAAAGGCACCATGGCAGGAAGTTCTGCCATACAACAGAGTTTCAAGGAAAGCTAAAATAAGCAAGAAGGAAAGCACTGACAGGAATTGGGGCTGGAGCCAGCATGGTGGGATTGATGTGGCTTTGCCCACATGGACCAGAATAAGAAACTGTATTTTGAAAAACATCTACAGGAGTTTGAGAGCCATGTAATGCTGGTTTGGGTTCAGCATCATCGCTCAGAGTCGGGTCAAACCTCTCTGCATCACACCTCAGTCAGAGATAAAGAAGTTGGCTTACACCTACTTTTGTTCTTGCAACCTACAGGTTTAAGCTGCTGCAGACAGCTGCAATGAGCCTGCACTCCAGGGATTCATTTCTGGCAGACAGGAATCCCTGACAGCACTGAGCTGCTTTCCAGCTATCCCTCTTTCCCCACCTGGAATGTCCCTGCAGCCCATCCTCTGGGCTAGCAGAGCTTGTCACATCTCATGCAGCTCGTTAGGCTGGAAGCAGTTGCAGCTAGTATTTTGCATGTCTTGTAAAGCACCTAGTCCATCCAGGGTGCCATATAAATCAAAACACTCACTTCATTTGATGTAACTTTGTCTTCTGTGCTAAGTGGGAATGTCAGGGAGAGCATGGTGGGAAAGAAGGCTGTTTTTTTTAACACCATCCAAATTGCCTGGCTCTGCAGGACAGCTTACCCACTCTTTGGGGAGTCTTTTCTTCAACACTTGTGGTTCCACGATTCACAACTGTATTAGCTTTCTTCTATGCTCTTGCCTCTCAAATCCTAGTTAAAGGACAGAAATCTACCCAAAGACAGAGCAAAATTTGCAGCTGGAGCTGAGAGGGGCAGAAGAGCATCCCCCAAAGCTGCCTGCCCTGCTCTTCCTATCTCTGCTGCCCACTGGCCTAGCAGGGAGCTGCCCACGAGAGCTGAGCTTGCAGTACAGGTGATGACAGCAATGCTGCTGATAATATATTTTGGCATTGTCACTTAGCTCTCAAAACCTCTTAATTTAACAGAGCAGGGAACAGATAAAATCTGATCAGCTGAATAATGGGCCTACCCACACAACTGGTGCATAAGCAGTCACTGGATTTGTTTCCCTCATATTAGTCTACTGTATAGAATTCAATGATGATCTAGGCAGATCAGATTCCCCCACTGTCTTCTCTTTGTACACCCATGCACAACAGTGCCAGGCCAAGTATGAAATGAGTTAGGACCCTTCACCTACACACATGCTTGCATACAGTCATAGCTTTTGTTACCCAGGAAGTCCCAAATTTTAAAAATGTTCCTTCCTCGCTACAGGGGGAAGTCCAAGGGGATAATGAATGCAATTTCAGCAGCTGAGATATAAGAAAAAACTCACAGTGGTACTATTTTAAAAGTGTCCAATCAGCAATACTGCTAGAAACACACATACTAGTTCCTGATTCTTGTGCATTTTACAACTGTTTCAACTCAGTTTACTGAAATTTAACATAACTCCCCTCTGTGTACAATATATAAGCACTACTTACAGGTGAACCCAGTGTAGTAAATAATGAAAAAATATATACATATTTATCTCCCATCCCCCCATTCCTAAAATGATTGTGAACATAATTTTGGTTTACAGATCACTCACAGCTGTTTTCTTCACAGAAGAAGGAGACAGAAGAAATACCTGTCAGGACAAGGTGACTGTCTAAAGCTGAGCTGTAACTTGCAGAAACAGTTTCTCCGAGTTGATTCTTTAGTCATTCAGCTGCCAATGCTGAAACATTCCCCCACCTCCAGAGTTCAAGCTTCAACACACACTCACAGGGCCTCTTCTTTCCATAAAGAAGGCAGGAAAAGTTTCCTGAGAATTAAAAATCTCTGTGCTGAGGATTTCAGAGAGGGAGGAAAGGCATCTACCTTTGTTGAAATAACTCCACAGAGGTTTTCACGTGCAATGCCTGGGATGCAGACCCTGGCACGCAGTACAAGTACTGTACAAGAGGAAATCTGTTTGCAGAGTAGGAAAGAGCAATACCAGCTCTGTCAGTCAGGCTGACTGAAGCACAGCTCTTTCAAATGTGGCACCTGACCTGGTTGCTGTACATAGCACATGGTGCTCAAGCCAGGCCAGGAGTCTCCTGCACACACCTGCTGCCCAGCTCTCCCTGCCCAGCGTGTCTCCGAGGCCGACGGCACACGCCGTCTGCTCCCTGAGGGAAGCACTGCCACATCCAGAGAGAAGGAGCTGCCAGTCAGATGACAGCACTGTAAACGAAGCCTTGGGATCCACTTTGATTTTCTCCAGGATACGACAGTCTGATTTTCCAACTTCCAGATATAACCAAAAGGCAGGGAAAAGACTGGCCCTTTGAGGCAACAAAGCAAGGGATAAGTCCTGACAACATGCTTAGGAATGGAAACTGATGTCACAGAATGCTCAGGTGGAATTTCAGAAAACCCCTCTCATCAGGACCCATGGACTTATGCACATTCAGGTTCCTTAGGTGGTCTCAAACCTGATCCTTTTCTACAGTGGGTTCAGGGGTTTCATCCTCCCAGTCTCCACCTTTGCCCTTCTCAGTCTGGTCAGAGTGGCTGGAGCACTTGGACTTGAAGATTGAGGAAAAGAAGCTATTAATAACCTCAGCCTTTTCTGTATCCAGGGTAGCCAGTTCTAACATTTCCTTCCAGAGAGGGCCCACATTATCCCTAGCCTTCCTTTTACATGTGGCATAGCTGTAGAAGCCCTTCTTGTTATCCCTAATGTCCCTGGCTAGCCTCAGTTCCAGCTGTGCCTTAGCTCTCCTGACTGCATCTCAATCTTGTCTTCAGTTTGGGACCCTTGCAGATAAAAGAGGCACTGAGAGATCCCACTCTTCCATGTATTGTGGGACAGACAGAAAACCTCCAAATCTGCAGGTTTACAGTCCACTGCTGCAGAATGCAGTGCAGTAGAAGTGGCCAACACACAATCGAACAGGAGAGTGAGAATGTCCTGGGGATTCTCAAATGATATTTTGAGGGAACTTAGACCAAACACATAAAAATTGGACCAGATATCAGTGATACCAGATAGCTGCTCTGAGCTGGAACAGAAAGAGATAACAGAGAGAGAAGGTCAGAGCTCTCCTGGATTTCATGACCTCATTTAGAATCATGTTTTTTATTCACCATAACGTTGTGGTCCGGCAAGGGACTCCCAAAAGCACTTTCTTGAAGAAATTCCCATTTGTTTGCTCAAGGCACTAAGAGGAGATGAATGTCCTGCATTACAACTTCTTCTTTTCCTTAGAAAGACTTTTGGGGTTAGTGAATGATGACAGCAAAAATATATGGAAAGGAAGAGTGATCTCCTGGCACCAGAACATGAATTTTCTGGCAAGTTTTGATGAAAATTAATGAGAAATACATGCAGTCATGGTCATATCGGCCAATATTGACTCTCTTGGACCAGTTACCAGATGAAATCGTGCCCTGGAATGCAGACTCCTCTGCCAGAAGCATTATTTCTTTCTGGAATTCAATTTTTCAACCCAAGAAACAACCACTTTCTGTCTAAACTGAAAATACCAGACAAGAGTGTCATATTTTAAGCGTGTACTGAAAGTCTGAATAAAAAAGAAAACAAACAACCCTTCTGCCTCTTTACCTAGCTCTGTCACTTTATCCAAATACTCCTTTCAGGCTGCAAAGAAAAAGGCTAACACACTTTTACAGATCTGGCTGGCTTCCAGTACTGACAACAGTCAGGCACGGCCTATTCTGTTCCACGTTTTTCTCAAAATGAGGGATCTTGTGGCATGGGACCAGCGTGGGATGCGCCATGAAGTAAATTCAATGCTGACTGAGAGGAAGACCCAAGTTCAGCCCAGGCCCATTCCCACTCAGGTAGGAAGGCTTTAAGTGGCTATTTAGCTTCAGGCATGTGCTTAGCCATTTGCTGCCCAAGAATGGCTCACTGAACTGGGAGAATGTGCACTGGGCAGTGCTGCAGCTGGTGTTCCACCGTCCAGCACTGGTGGGTTTGGAAGAGGCAGCTCCAGGGTGTCCTGTATCAAACTCAGTGTACACTCACAGCTGCCACTTAGCCGAGACCTTTGAGCATGTGGCAGTCAAGACATCAGCAGGAGTCAGCAACTCAACCTAGGAGTGCAATGCCACAGTTTATCCCTGAAACCTGTGCAGTCATATAAGGATAGAAGTTTGCCCACAGAATGACTGACTGGGGGTGGATAAGAACCAGCAGATTGTTTTGCTAGTTGTAGAACACAGAAAGTTGAGTGAGAGCTGGTGATGTTGGACTTTTGAAAAACATTCTGCTGGTAAACTGCTTGGGAAGTGCAAACAACAGCAAGCTGTTTCTGGTCACCCTAGTCAGGAAAAGCAAGACCTAAGATTTGCCAGGTTATTCTGCATCTATTTGCATGAAGGGGAATAAACACACAGGTCAAAGAATGTGCAATCTAAGAAGCAAAGCTGCTGCAGGGATGTGCCAACTCCTGTCCAAAAGTGAAGGTGCTTTAATTCCTGCCTTACAGTTACAATTGAGTTGGCTTGCCCTATGCCTGAGAGAAACCTATTAAAACATGAACAGAGTGGGGACATCACTGATATGGGCCCTACATTTTGCATTCAGACCAGCACTTGCTTCCTTTGAACGAAGTTGCTTCATGCAAGTAAAACTAGGGCACTTTCCAGTGAGGATGCAGTGCCCAGAGACTGCCAGGGAAAGGCTGAGAGCTGAGGCACAGCTGTCTCACACTTGTTTAGACCGAGTGCAGGGATACAGGAGCAGCAGTGGGCTGTGGAGGTAAATGCACTCCCTGCAGGAGCTGTCTGTTGGAAGGATGTGCTATGGGAGACAGGGTTGGAGAAGTTTTTGGGTTTCCACAAAGGTGGCTGGCACTGAGTGGAGCACATGAGAAAATTCGCAGCTTTTCTTGTGACACTTGCTTGAAGTGAGTGAAAAATGAGAGTGGGGATAGGACAGCCTGATGGAGGACTCAGACGTGCTCTGCTCTGGCCCAGTTCAGCTACTGCTGAACTCAGTGGAGTTTTACCAGTTAATTCAGTGAGAGCGAAGCCAGGACTGAGTGATATTTCATTTGTGGCTGTGCCTTTGGAGGGACAGGTCATCCTTTATATTTACCTCTCTGTATTACAAAGCACCAGACAAAGACACTTAATCATCACTTGGGCCAGCAGGAGCCTTTTTGCACTGATTGGTACATCAGAAACATCCTGTCTTTGATATTGAAAGGGCAGCAATTCCCTTGCAGCAAGTATGCATATATGTCATGGAGGTGATGTGTTCAAAATAGGGAGATAGGAAAAAAGGAGAAAAGAGAGCCAGCAGCAATCTTGCTTATCTGTGCCTTGCTGTGTTCACAGTCCAGGAGAACTAGTATCTGTATCATCAAGATACGGCCTCATTCCTCTTGGGACTGCAGTAACCATCTTCACATGGAAAACAGCTAACAACATGCTACATATAAAAGAGCTGATCCCCAACTGCTCCACTTGAAGACTATTAATCTAATTTCTTTATGATTATCTTTTCAAAAATTGGATCCAGCTGTTCAGCAATCTTCAGTGGGAGGTTAATGAATATGCTGAGCTTGCAGAACAAAATGTTGAGCTTCAAAAAACTTCTGGGTTCATTTTTAATGAAATGTTTTAAATTATTTGCTTTTATCTATCTTGCAAGCCTCAGAAGTAGCCCTGGCACCCTTTTAACTTGCTTACTTGATATTTTTCATTAAAAGAAACTCGAAACGCACGTATTAAAATGCATCATATTGTTGCCCTTTTCGCCCAACCAGTATGCAAAATTCAAAGCCTTCCTGTCTTGTTTCCATGAAAAATTGATATGGCTCCAATATTTCTTTGTAAATAAGGGAGAACTTCACCAGAATCTACAAAAAGTATTATGGTTTTTTTCTCCTGAACACACAAGGGGCAAAAAGAAGGACCCAAACTACTCTTGGAGGCTGGGAAGGTGTTAGGGGCAGGTACTCTACATGCCTGACATATTCCTGCCCATCCCTCAGTACCACTTCTAACTGCCAGTAGGAAAAGGTGGATGTGGCTTGCCCTGGCAAGAACACCCCTTTCCCCAACATTCTGTCTCAGGAAGCACTGCCTTGGCATTCTTCAGGATGAAACCTACCCTGTTTTTTCTCTCCCTTCATGGATGCTTTCACAGAAGCTGAGGACAACCTGAGAGTGCTAAGGACAACCTGAGTGCTAAGGCCACTAATGTAGTGGCTCTGCTCCACTAAGCAACATCCACAGAAAATATCTGGGACTTAGCTTTGGCTCTGGCCTTCCTTGCCAGACCACAACATTGGCAGGGCCTTCTGCTATTAAACTGCTACAAAGAAAGGAGCATTAAAAGTCTTAATTATTTAGCCTCAATATAGATTGTTCACCACATCTACAGATGCTTGCCAGGTCTGTGACTGAGGGCTATTTTTATCTTCCACCACCAGAATGTGTTTTTTTCGCCTTAGGAGAAAGGGAATGCAGCAACATAACCACCTCTTTGTGGAACACTTTGATCCCTGACAGGTACTGCACAGCTTCCTCCATGCCCAGGCTCTTCAGCTGGGATGCACAACACAAACACACAGTGAAGGCAGTCCCTGGCTTGCAGTGTCTTGCCTTAACACACAACACAGCACACAGGATCACTTCCAGAGATGTCACAAAGTTCTGTTTGAGGCCTCAGAGCAGCTGATACAGACTCTACCTCCAAGAAGCCCCATCAGTGTGGGCTATTTTGCTTCTGATTTTAAGGGTGGTTTCTGCTTCACATCTCCTGTGTATACTCCAGAAGATTTGCCAGTAGGGCCTAGTTTTCCACCTGTGTATTTACTGTTGGTGTTTCATCCTGTCCATCTCCTCAAGGGAAAGATTGGTTGGGTGACCTACACTCCCAGTACAACCCAGGTTTAATGCTAGATTCTCCTTCTCGTTTGTATCACTATCTGTGAAGTTCAAAGTAAACTCTGAAGGCTAGAGACCAACTTTTACATGCCAAGCATCACTCACACACACCTTCAGGCCCAGCTCCAGGCACAGCACCACAAATGGCTGTGCTGTCTATTCTTTCAGGCCAATTTTCCCCAGAGCTGTCTTGTTGGCCTTATAAAACTATTTGACCTGGAAGTCAAAACAGCTCTAATCTATGCTCATAGGTATTACTTTTGCATTTTCCAGCATTAGGCATTTCCAGACAGACCTTTGTGACAAGTTTATTACTTCCCATGTTTATGTCCCAGGGAAATGCTTGCAGGAGAAGTGTGCTTCTGCTCCAGTGCCTGCCTACTGACTTCTCAGCAAAATAGCTTTGTAGGGTCTGACTGCCTTTGGGTCAGCTCCACAGCCCTCTGTGGCAAGGAGCTCTCTTGGCTGTTTATCCCCTAACTAAACACTGGCAAACACAAAAAGGACACACCACATTTCTGCTGGAAGAAATAAACTGACCTTCAGTCTGGCTTTGCCCTTTGCCCTATAAAATAACAAAAAGAGGAAGAAAAAAATATGTACTTGGTGCACAGCTCCAGTGACTTTTAGGCAAATCTAAAGCAGATCTGCAGTGCACAAGTGGACATAGTTTATTACAGTTTTGGCATTTTTACATCAGTTTACTATCAACAGGAAGCAAACTGTTTGAGAAATGCCAGACAAAAAGCTTTGTGAAATCCTGCAGCCTCCTAAAGAAATGCTTTTAAGCAGCTAAACTGGGGAAATCTCTCAAATGAAACGAAGCAATAGCTCCCAGTGAGATGTGGTGACAGCAGGACAGAGTGCTGTTTCAACCACAAGAAAATCCACTCTACTATGAAGTTAAAAGCTGCACTAGGCTAATTATGAATCTGAATAATCACGAAAGGAAGCAGGAGAGACTGTTCCCTACAAGTTGTAAAATGCACTTATCCTGCACAAAACTCCTGCTGCAGCTCTGCAGACACAGGGGCTGGCATCCAAAGGGCCTGATTCCCAGCTTGGGCTCTGGGGCTAGTGCTTCTCTGCTGGCTCCCTCACCCTGAACTTGTACCCCTTCAAATCACTGCTCAGGGGTACAGCTTTCATCACCAAAACCAAGATGAGAGTGGAAACTCAGACTGTCCCAATAAAAGGCCCAGCTCAAGAGCCACCTTTACACAATTGCCACAGAAAGGTATAATATTCGTGTTCAGACTACAGATTTCATGCTTTGCTGGGAATGGGCTGCATAACACCCTGATGGATCTTAGATACAGAGACATAACATCCTTTTCCAAGATTGCCACATTCACATTTTTGTAACCTCTTTCCTCTTTGTCTTGAACTGCTGGGTATCAACCATGGGGAAGGGTGAGCTTTAAATACTGCAGAGACTTGTGATAGGAGGTATCATAACTTCCATTTCTTTCTTGCACACTGAGGAGTCTAGTTAAAAACACTCCTGTACATAATATTCTCCTCCTTAGGAACATTCAGAATACCTCTACTGCACTACACAAGTGTAACAGCACTTGGTGCTGCAAACTAATTACGGGTAGACTCCAATCTTTCAGTATAATTGCTGGATACTGTGGTATTATAAACATTGGCAAGGACATCACAGGTGGATAAAGCCTCCTCATATATAAGGCTTATGAAGATCTTACTCTAAATTGACATTTAGCTCCTTCATAATGGTAATAAAAAGCCTCATGAGTGGTATGTATTTTAAGAGCAGCTCTGATACTCAAGAGTAGGTGCATGCATTTAGAGAGATATAATTTACACTTTGATTCTGAGTACATCCAACATTCACTTTATAAAAGAGTTGACTTGTACTCTATAAATATTTTTGAGGTAACTTCAAAGGCCAACTGGAATCTCTTCTATGGAAAATACACAAACTCTAGGATTACTCACGTGGGGAGAGAGACTTAGCTCAAGGGAAAGATAATGAACAGCCACACTCCTTCCAAGGTCACAGCCTCACTTCCAGCCTTGATACATGTTTCTACCTGGAGACTGATCAGAGCTTGACATAAACTGGGACACTCCTAATCCAGTCCCTAGGCAACAGATAACTATATTGAAAAACAAACCCTGACACAACTTGGTGGACAGTAACTGGCAAAGGCAGGAGAGACACAGAGGAATGAGGACATGCAAATTAATGACCACTTTGATCTGCATGCATCCTCATCACGGTAATAGCTCAGCTAATGTTCTTAAAAGGGTTTCTTCATGCCAAAGAGGACATGCTATGCTTGGTGATTGCAGGGAAAACTATTCCTCTCTCCATAATGAGTCTGAATGGTGAAGAGGGTGCCCATGCACTAGCGTTTTCAAGGCAGCACTTCTCTGCTGTGCTGCCTTCAGAGGGAAGAATGATCCACATTTCTTTTGGCATCAAGGTAACTGAAGTAGCTCCTGCCATCCCTCCTTGCCCTGCACAGCTCTTTTCCACCCTCAAAGCACTCACTTCAGCAGTGTCAGAACAACTGCGTCATGCAGCTGAATGCTGGGCTTGATCAAGCAACTGAGCCAAGTTAAAAATAACCCAGCAAAGAAGGGAGCCCTGACTGCCCTCCCAAACCAGTCCAGCGTGCAGCCCTGCAGCCAGCAGCTGTGGGAGGCAGGGAGAGAGGACAGGGCAGCAAAGGAACTGTTAGCCTGTGAAGCCACCAATAACCAGATTTTCAAACCATACTCTGACTCGATTCTCACATCATCCAACCTTGTGGAATTGCACTTTTTTTGCCTCATTTTATAAATTAAGAAAAGAAAGACTTAGTGAAATATCTCAGTGCTCTGCCTGTGTAACTGGAGAGTTGGCAGCTGACACTGCACTCCTGGGGTGTAAAATGCCATGGGGCAGGGGACAGGCAGGCTCCTGCCCCAAGAAGGGACCAATGAGGGAATTATAACATAAAATACACCTTGTGTAGCTCCAACTTACTAACCAAAAGATAACTCAATAAACATCATAGGAAACTCCAGTCTTCTCACAACATTTTGCAGTTTTCCCAGTCAGAAGTGGGTCTCTCTCCTTGAGTTCAGCTGCACTTCCCCTACACACAGGCTTCCCACGGGTCCGACGAAACATATGGGACAATCACAATCTGAAAATTTACCAAGAAGATGCAGAACTTGCAGGAAACTTCATTCTCAACCTGCCATAGCATTACACTCCCTTTTCTGGGTTAAAAAACTGGCTCAGAATTCTTAAACAGATACCCGAGAGACTCTGTTCAGCAGACAAGACTCAGAGTATCACAGTACATCTCCACACAGAAAGTCTATTAAACCTCCAGGGCTACATACCAAACCAGTCATCCACCCAACCCATGCTCCCACTTTGCCCTGTTTTTGCTGCGTAATCCTGTGCCAGGCAAGGCAAGACCCAGTGACAGGACAGTCTGTGGTGGACAAATACCCAGCTAGCAGCCACAGTAGCCACTGGCAGGACCTCAGGAACCTCCACTGTCAAAGGTTTTAAGATGTTAGCTAAAGATCTGTCAGCAGCAGTTTATTTTGGATTGATCCTGCCTGTGGGCAGCAGGATGGAGTAGACCTTTCCAGGTAGATCTTCTTCAATTCTGATGAAAACAGAGAGAGTGGAGGCCTGATTTCAATCCTGTCTCTGACACTGACTTTTCATTCATCCTTGCAACTACCATTAGCTTCTTGAAATGCTTCTTGCCATAAAACTGGGATTAAAACATTTCCTAATTAATATGAACATGTAGTACATAGATACACTGATAGAAATACATACATGATGTGTATCTCTAGCTATATTTGTATCCATAACCATTTATTTACAAAACACACATATACTGCTTCTATAAACAAGAGTCATTCCAGATAAGCATGAAAACAGTAGATGAGAAAGAAAATGGAAAAGAAAAGCATTAAAGCTGAAGATACCATAACAGTAATTCCACTGCTGTACTTAGGACTGCTATTTTCACAACAGAGAGACTCCATCTCAGACTGGCCAAACTCTTCTTATAATACAAATGAGTGATTAGGAATTCTGAAGGCAGAACAAATAATTGGTACATCATGACCACCATATTCCAAAACACCACATGTATCATTAAGAGCTCCCTTTGGCACCAGTATGTGCCAAACTGAGCACAACACAAGCTCTAAGGTAAAGGAATATTATCCAGCTCATGCCATACTGAGAGAAGCTATATGAGAGGGACAGGTTTACATGAAAAAACTTCTGTTTGAAAGTAGAAAAGCTGCATTTTAGTGGGTGCTTTTCAATTAATGCCTGAGCAGCGTGGACATTTAAACTTCATTAAAGCAGCCCAAGGAACAGGAACAGAACACAGAAGAATCTTTCTTATCTGTTCAGCTATTGCTTCAATGTGCTCCATGCCACCAACATGGTCTTATATATAATAGAATACCATGTAATATATGGTCTTGCATCTCACACATAAACTGTAATTTACTAAAATACATCTTGCAGGTAAGTGTAAACAATGTAGGATTCACACATAACAAGCAGCCACCACTTAGGTGGTTGTCATGGTTTAACCCCAGCAGCAACCAAACCCCAGGCAGCTGCTCACACTCCCCCACCAATGGGATGGAGGAGAGAATCAGAAGGGTAAAAGCTAGAAAAACTCATGGGTTGAGATAAAGACAGTTTAATAGAGAAAGCAAAAGCTGCACACAAAGGCAAAGCAAAACGAGGAATTGATTCACTGCTTCCCATGGACAGGAGGTGTTCAGCATCTCCAGGAGAGCAGGGACCATCACACATAATGGTGACTTGGGAAGACAAACACCATCACTCCAAACATCCTCCCTTCCTCCCTCTTCCTCCCATCTTATACACTGAGCATGATGTGCTATGGTATGGAATATCCCTTTGGTCAGTTTGGGTCACCTGTCCCAGCTGTGTCTCCTCCCAGTCTCCCATGCAGCCCCAACTCCCTTGCCATGTGGCAGCATGGAAAGCAGCAAAGGCCTTGGCTCTGTGTGAGCTCTGCTCAGCACTAACAAAAACATCTCTGCATTATCAACTCTGTGCTCTGCAGAAATCCCAAACACAGCTCCATACTATCCACGGTGAAGAAAGGTAACTCCTTCAGCCCAAACCAGCACAGTGGTGTTTGCTTTACAAACACAGGGCAGCAAACCCTAATCGCTGCTTGTTGAATCATATTCATTGGAGCTTCTTCTCCTTCTTCAATCTGCTTCTCCTCTTTGCAGAGGACACACACACACAGACATTGCAGGAACATTCTTTGGGGCCAGATGAGCTATCTGGTGTCCTGCCTGCATCTACATACATTATCTGTGGCCATGCAAGAACTGAATATGTATAGACACGTTTTAAACACTATATAACTATTACACAGGCACATTTCTGCAGAGATTAGATGTCTGTTCTCAAGAAATGACAGGAAATGACTGGGGAAAATTTATGAAAACTGAAATAATCACCACGCAAATCACCAAAGTGGGTTTGAGATGCAAAGGGATTTAATTCATCAATTTGCACAGATTAGGCAAAACTGAAATTCACTGCATTAAGCGCTCCTATTTATTTCTTAAAACCTTTCTTGGCAGGGAGCCATTAGGTACTTGTAAAAGATTAGAATTATTGGTGTTTGATGGGCTCTCCTAAAAGGAACAGAGACAGAAAATGGCAGACTGGAGTCATTAGGATCATCTTCTGTTAACTCCTGTATTTTACAAATATAATATACAAAATATATACTTTTAAAAGTATAAATAGAAGACAAATTGCCTATCACCCAGCACAATTCCCAGCCACTTCCACTCTCCCTAACAAACCACCTGCACTCTGCAGGTGCCCTCTGCACTCACACTCACACATCCTATAGGCTGAAAGATTCATTTTACAGACTGCTTTGTTTTGTCCTCCCACGTGAACACTCAACAGCTCCTCCACAACAGCAAAACAGTTACTGAGATGTCTCTTTTCTTTTAATACTGTAAGTGGCCTGACTTCACCTAAGAGGACAGCTCCCCTGGCTGCCTGCAAACCTTCCTCAAGCAGCATCTGTCAGTAGAGCTCCAAAGAAAGCAGCAAATCTTCCCTGCTCTTCTCATCCCAGACTCACTGCAATCCTCCTTCTAGACAACCCTTGTTTGGATGATGCTGCCTGTCCCAAACCCAGGTGTTGGTATGCTTCTAGGAAAGAACTACAAACATTCCAGCCAACTGGATTTACAAGCTAGGGCTTAGTCTCAGGTTTTTACTGGGCAAGAGATCAGCATCCTAATGCATTTCATTAACTGTGCATCAGCAGGCCCAATTTGTTGATTGACTGAAGTGATTTGATTTGCAAGGGTTGTGGAAAGAAATAGTTATGCTGACCTTGTAGGACAAAAAAAAAGAAGAAATCCAGCAATCTCTAAGACAATTCTACAACACAAATATATACCCAGAGTAGACAAAGCACTGATTTGTGGTTTTCAAGGTAATTAATTTTCATAGAATCATAGATTTTTAGGGGTTCAAACAGACTTTATAGATCATCTAGTCCCAACTCCCCCTGCCATGGACAGGGTTCCTCCCCACCAGAGCAGGATGCTCAAGGCTCATCCAGCCTGGCCTTGAACACCACCAGGGTTGGGGCAGCCACTACTTCCCTGGGCAACCTGGGCCAGTGTCTCACCACCCTCACAGGGAAAAACTTTTTCCTAATATCTAACCTAAACTTCCCCTCCTTCAACTTGAACCTGTTACCCCTTGTCCTGTCACTGCAGTTCCTAACACAGAGTCCCTCTCTGGCTCCTTGTAGCCCCTTCAGATACTGATCA
Source organism: Acanthisitta chloris (assembly GCF_000695815.1). NCBI lineage: Eukaryota > Metazoa > Chordata > Aves > Passeriformes > Acanthisittidae > Acanthisitta > Acanthisitta chloris. The sequence continues at coordinate 133,804 of NW_008672325.1, read as the reverse complement.
GCTACTAGGAGGTCTCCACGCAACCTTCTCTCCTCCAGGCTGAACAGTCTGCATTGATGCAGACCTCCTATATCTTATGCTTTAAAGAGGTCCTTTAATTTGCCTTTGGTGTTGCTCCTGCACTGGAATGCTGACAAGTGAAACTTGAGAAATAACCAGAACTCAAAGAAATTCTGCTGATTTTGAGCTACCTGCTTGACTTCAGCACATATAGGGACAAACACAAGACTGTGCTGACTGGGGTTACTGCTTATTCCAGAAAAGTGGGCCCGAGTCTAGTTTCTTACATTGTTTTTCATTTCAATTCAACTGTTTTCAGCCTGAAAAATGGTCTAGATTGTTGTTACACATACTTATAGAATTTCTTTAAAATAAAATTTTGTAAAAGAATCTCAATGTTTGGAATGTCTAGATTAGGGGGAAAGTCATCACATCCTAGTAGGAAAAATTCTAAAATTCTCCTGCAAACAGGTTTTTCCTTTTTATTTTCGCCAAGATTTTATGTCTGCAAACAGGTTTTTCCTTTTTATTTTACATGGCTAAACCCAAGATTTTATGCGGCATTTGAAGATGTTAACTCCTCTGGAATTCACCCAACTATCTATGATGCATTATCACTGCACTGCTTATTGCAGCTCATACAGGCACTGAAAGAGAACTGGCTAAAAACACTGGGTGAGACAAAATGTATTTGTCAAGAGTAATGGTAGCTATAGCCATGTGGCTGCTTAATTGCAGTGTTTTGTGAAAATTAACTCTATGCTAACACTTTCTCATTGTTTTATAATTTATATCAGGTGCTAATAGTGACTACACTGTAACTGCAATATGGGCTGGGATAAACCATGGCCCATGAAGAGGAGCTCTGGCAGCAGGGCAGTGTGCAAGCAGAAGGCATCAGCTCAGGACTAGGTCTGTGCAATTTGTTGCACTGCTGAGGGCTCAAACCTGCAGCTCTTCTAGAGACTGACAAGCCTTTCAGTCACTGTCGTGGTTTAACCCCAGTAGCAGCCCAGAACCACAGAGCCTCTCACTCACTGCCCCACCAATGGGATGGGGGAGAGAATCAGAAGGGTAAAAGCTAGAAAAACTCATGGGTTGAGATAAAGACAGTTTAATAGAGAAAGCAAAAGCTGCACACACAAGCAAAGCAAAACAAGGAATTAATTCACTGCTTCCCATGGGCAGGAGGTGTTCAGCATCTCCAGGAGAGCAGGGCCCA